>NC_057705.1:2144234-2150602 GCF_014466175.1 Vespula pensylvanica | reverse complement strand
TTTTTTCTAGAAAATATCGACGATCTCTAATTATACTAATTACTGATTTTCATTCTTTCTTTTTATTATTATTTGTTTCTTTTTTTCAGATCGATAAAGAACGTGTATGTTGAAAAATCTTGGGTAGAAAAAAAAAAAAGGAAAGAAAGAAAAAGATTTTAGATTAATAAATAATATCGCGAAATAATATCGGAAGAAAACGTCAACTCGAAAAATGAAAAATGTCGTCCAAATTTTAAGGGATACAATTCTCGATGTTTCGTCGTTTCGAGATATGACAACGTGGACAACGCGAATCACCGTAGGGAGAAAATTGTTCAAAGTATTACGGAGAAAATGTATTATATCTGAGGACGAACGATATCCCAGGAAGATGAAAATACCAGCAATATCGTTTATTTTTCAAATTCAGAAAGGAAATTCTGTTCTGCCTCAAGAGTAACGATTTTTTTTGCGTCCAATACACGTATATAAAAAAAAAAAAGAAAAAGAAAAAGAAAGAAATATAACCGAAATAAACCTTACAATTTGTTTTCACGATTAAATAAAAAAACAGTTTCATCTATGAGTGATAAAATTCAATGAAATTTACATTTGAGAATTGATTATCAAAATTTCCTTGAAATTTCCTTTTTCGAAGTAAACTCTCAATGCAGCCAGAATGTAACATCTCTAAGTAGTTTATGAATTTTCAAAAAGGAACTTTCTAACATCGATTAGTGTCTAGGATAATATAACTTCACGATAATAATCCATTTTAGTAGTAGCATTTGCATTCTTGCTTTTGCATATTCATCGTTTTCATTTCACGACGATTTTTTTCTTGTCCTTTTCTTTTTTTTTTCTCTTTCCTTTTTTCTTTTCTTTTCTTTTTTTTTTAAATTCTTGAAGACAATGACATCAGTGAAAGGTAAAGATTCGATAGGATTTTTATGCGTGTAAAGTATTTTCTATAGCCTCATCTCTTTTTCTCTCTTTCATTCTCTTTCTTTTTCACACACACACACGCACTCTTTTCTCAATAACTCGTTCAATCTATTTTTTCGTAAGTTGAAAAATCTTTTTACTCGTTTTTTACAACTCTTCTCCCGTCAAAATTTTTCATTGCCTTTCGGATGACATACTTTTCTCTTTCCAATTTATCCAAGCGAACGAATTCTCCCTTTTCTTATCATCTTGAGAAAAAAGAAAAAAAAGGGAAACAAAAAACAAGAGAAAAAAAATTTGAGGAAGGGAGGGTGGAAAAAAAAAAGAAAAAAAAAAATGAAAAATGAAAGTTCGTCAGACAATTAAAGTATCTGCTATCGCGAGAAAGTTCTGCGGTCTTATCATCGATCCAAGAATAAGGGTAAGAAGGAAGGGCTAACAATGGAGGGTGAGTGTTACGATGGGTTGTGAAAGATGAAGATCAAAAAAAAAAAAAAAAAAGAAAAAGAGAGAAAGAGAGATAGAGAAGAAAAAAAAATTGAAGCTAATATCTCACTTAAGGAAATATATTATTTTTTTAAAAGTACTCTATCGACAATGTCAAATATTCAAATTTAATGTCTTTTATGAGATGATACAATTATCCGATAGAATATTAGAACATTCTAGGACGGATACTCTTTTAATATTTGCTAAGTAAAGCTCGTTAAGGGGGACAATGAATTTTTTAAGCAAACGACGAACTTAATCGATATTCTCGAATTATATTAATTAATTTCTTATTTAACGATAGAGAAAAATTTTAATGTTTTTTTTTTTTTTTTTTTTCTTAGTCTTCTTCTTCTTTTTTCTTTTTGTTTATCTAGAATCATTAGTTGACTGTCGAAGAATCATTGTCATAATCGTAATGGTAATGCATTTTTACGTAGCATTCGACAGTTTAGACAGATCAGAAGATAAAGAAAAAGAAAACGAGAAGAAGAAATAGAAAAAGAAAATAAAACAAGAAAGAGAAAGAAAAGTAAAAGAAGAAGAAGAAGAAGAAGAAGAAAAAGAAGGATTTCTAACATGAAGAGGAACAACATACTCGAGGCGTTTTATCGGTTTGCCGAATCAATTCATGCATTATCCCTTTCACAAGAAAAAAAATAAAAAAATAAAATAAAAAAAAAAAAAAAAAAAACTCACGAAAAATAGAGAACCGATTATTCAGATAAAACTTTCGTATTATTCAGAGAACATGTTTCTAAAATGTGTTGAACTCTTGTACACCTGGCTTCTTTTATAATATTGAGAAATCAGGTCAGATTTCGCGAGATTTCTT
Organism: Vespula pensylvanica; assembly: GCF_014466175.1. Classification (NCBI taxonomy): domain Eukaryota; kingdom Metazoa; phylum Arthropoda; class Insecta; order Hymenoptera; family Vespidae; genus Vespula; species Vespula pensylvanica. The sequence goes on along the minus strand of NC_057705.1, from coordinate 2,148,351 downwards.
TTTATTTTTCTACTTTCTTTCTTTCTTTCTTTCTTTCTTTCTTTCTTCTTTTTCTTATTTACTTTCTCTTTTGTCTATTTCTTTTTTCTCTTTCTTTTTTTTTCTCTCTTTTTTTTTTTTTTAATCAATGAACGTGACAGCACGGGATTATATAAACGTTCGAAGGATGATACGACGGCTGACGGAAATCTGTGCAACTGGTGAAATTAACGGATGACATTAAATCCATGCCGGCTCCTGTATTCGACGTTATCGTGTCGACACTCACCAATGTATTCCGTGGAATTCTAAAAATCCATCGGCAATCAACGAGAGCAAGTTTTTTCTTTTTTTATTTTTTCTTTTATTTTTCAACTTTTTTTTTTTTATTTTGCAAATAATCGACGAGAAAATACACGTCGAGTTTCTATAAAAAAATATGTTATGAAAAAAACATAAATCTGTTTTAAGGAATTTTTTTCTGTTCTCCTTTTTCTTTTTTCTTTCATACATATTTTTTTCTCTTGCTTTCTTTTCTTTTTGTTTTGCCGAATTTTTATAATCGTCATCATTATCATCATCATCATTAACGGGGTGATTTATTTTAATAGAAAAATATTTCGATGTGAAATATTAAAAATTTAATAATGGTCGATAAAAATAAGTTGTCCGAAATTGATTTTTTCATTGATATACTTTTTGTTTTTGTAATTTTTATTATTATTATTATTATTATTATTATTGTTGTTGTTGTTGTTGTTATCATCATCATCATTATTATTATTATTATTACTGAATTAACAAACACTTCTTCGATGTAAAGTACTAAAAACTTAATACATATCTAAATAAACGAACGAAATGGTTCGTAAAACGAAATGTTTTATGAGTAATTAATGAAATCTAATTCGTTTAAACGAAAATAATAAATCATTCGAAAGTATATATTCATCTTGAAAAAAAAAGAAGGAAAAGAAAAAAGAAATTCATTCATTGCAAGATACATTTTATCTCAGAAAATGTTTATTGTCGTTTTTTTCTCCTTTTATATATTTCTCTTTTTTTTTTTTCCTTATTAAAAAATGCATGCTTTTCTTTTAACGTAACGATAACGAACTCTAAATTATTTACGTAAAGAGACAATGATGATATTTTATCGTTAGACTATAAAACTGTCTGGATAATGAAAGAATGGGAGCTTTAAGCGATGAAAGTAAACGAATTTTCTATCTCTTCGCGCAATTTTCTGAGTTTTCGGGACGCAAGTTTGCGAGAGAAACTGGAAAGAATCGTGAACGTATGGTGGATAGTTATTTTACGGTTACGACTTTAGAAACAGAAACAGAAAAGAGTAACTTTAATTAACTGATTTATCTTTTATCCTCGTCTCAGTTCGTATATCGCGCCTTTACGATCGAAAAAGAATAACAATGAATATATATGTCTCTCAATCTGTGTGTGTGTGTGTGTGTGTGTATGTATGCGGGTTCTTTAAGTAATTGGATCGAAATTCTAAAGACGATAGCTAAGATTTATTGAACATTTACAAAAATTGTTTCGGCGGAAATTCAATGATAATAAATTTATTTATCATCTTTTAAGATATGCTTCGATCCAAAGAAAAAAATATACTCCTTGTTTCTTTTCTTCTAAGTCCCTATATACGGATAATTTATGTAAAAATATTTACTATATCATACTTTTATTATATTCTGAATTTTTTATTTAATTTATTTAATACGTTATTTTTATTCAATACTATTATTTAAGTCTTTACATAGAAACGTTTTTATTGATTTTTTTTTAATTTATATATATATATATATATAATATTTTATTTTTATTAATTGCTAATATATATTTATTGATATATATTAATCGTACTCGTAAGTACAGTTATTAACGTAGAAGTATGAAGTGTTGCATGTGTCCAGGCGCATAATACTAAAGAAGCAATACATATATACGTATATAGATATTTAAATTGACGATAGAAAAATCTATATAATTTTTAAGATATTAATAATATTGAATGCATTAGGAGCTCTTTGCAAGGGTCATAAAAAAGAAGAAAGAAAAAAAACAGAAATATTTTGTTAAAATCAACCGAGTTAATATTAATACATACGTCATGCATAATGCAAAGTGCCTCGTTGAGATGAATTTTTCTGTGAGAGAGATTAATTATTATAGTCAGTTTACGGGTAATAACTTTCGATCGATTAATCGAACAACGTGTCTTCGATGATTTATATAATCACACACACACACACACAGACACACTTTTATTTTTTTTAATAAACATAAGACAATAATCGATCGTAAAATACATTGAAAAGAAAAAGAAAACAATAATGAAAGAATTACGTAATTGTTAAAATTCGTCTTAAAGTTAAGATTGCTCATAGAGAGAATTATTATAATCCCATGGCATTATCTCTTAACACTGAACTGTTGTTGAATTAGATAAAGTCAGCTTACAGACTAGTAGGTATAGTTAACGAGAAATTTGACTGGTAACGAATGGAATATTAAACGCATTTGCAAGAAACCGCGAGAAACAGATATCGACCGCTGCAGATGTTGTTTTATGACACACCATCTAAACTTCTTCAATCCCATCATATTCTCAGTTGATTAATTTTTACGACAGGTCAATAAAATACCATCAATGTAAACGAAAGTTTGGTCCGGTCGAATTAAAAAGTTCTTTCCTTAAAACGAGTAAACGGACGTAAATTTTATTTTCGACGAATGGAGAAAGAATCTTGTTCTCTGATTCTCCCCGTCGACACATACACATACACATACACACACACACACACACACACACACACACAAAACAAGAAAAATAGAAAAAAATAAAATAGAAAATAAAATAAGAGAAATAAAAAAGTTGGCGATTTAAAATTACACGCGACGTTTATTTCGAAGTATCTAATAGAGAAAACACAATTCACTTTCGATCAAAACTGAAAGCAAAAGAAGGCCATGTGATATATATGTATATATAGTAATACTATTTCATAAATCAAGTCGAACAAATAGAAAAATCCCATAGAATTGTCGTCCTAAAAGTAATCCCTTTTCCGTTTTCACATCTGATTAATGCGAACCCGTTTTATATATGAATTCCAAAGAAGAAGGAGAAGAAGAAGGAGAAGAAGAAGAAGAAGAAGAAGAAGAGAAAGTAAACATATTTCGAGAAGTATTTACTTTAAAAGCCGAGTTGTGTCGGGTCTCGCGAATCTGATAACTCGGTAAGGACGAACGTTTTAATAGAACTTAGAGAAGATATCCTTCTTCATTTGGAGTACAAAGTAAAAGAAAAAAAAAGAAAAAAAAAATAACAGGAAAAAGAATAAAAAAAAAAAAAAAAAAAAAGGAAAAGAATAAGGAAAAAAAAAAAGAAATAAAAGAGAAGAGTACGTCGTTATCGCATGTATGTAGCGCTCATAACTCGACAGTGCCTTTATCAATGTCAATTTAAAGCGAGTAACAGTATAAGAGAGAGACAGAGAGAAAGAGAGAGACAGAGAGAAAGAGAGAGAGAGAGAGAGAGAGAGAGAGAGAGAGAGAGAGAGAGAGAGAGAGAGAGAGAGAGATGATACAAGTACACGTAACGTTCGAAGTCTTTGATCCTAAGGGAGATCGCATTACGGGGTCCCGTACGTCGTTCTAACGTCGTTGCCTTTCTGCTGACGTACATAGATATCACGAGTGGTAGGTAGAAGCTTTCTCGACTCTTAGAGGATGTTCCAATGTCCTAGTGTCCCCTTTGAGAAGTGGTTACTACATTCTCTTCGCAAACACAACTCGGTCTAAATGCTACTCGCGGACTCTACAGAGCTTCTGCGTTACTATTCCCACCCATTACTCCCACTCTCACTCCCACTCTTAGTTCTATTCACCACCTTACTCAACCACCCACTAACGATTCAACCCTAATCGTGTTCTAACTAACTTCTCTCCTTGCTAACTCTCGCCAAAAAGCTAACTAAAACGAAAGCTCCGGAGGAAAGCTGTTTTCTCGTAATCGATTTGAACTTACATGAGTATAGAAAGCTTAACGTTATTTTTCTACAGATATTAATATATATATATATATATATATATATATATATATATATATATATAT
>NC_057705.1:2137975-2144134 GCF_014466175.1 Vespula pensylvanica | reverse complement strand
ATATATATATATATATATATATATATATATATATATAGATGTGTGTGTGTGTGTATTTTTTCTTTATAAATTCGACATTTCTCGTGGGATCGTATCTTTGGTGGTTATATCAGATCGATAAGATTCTTCGAAGGCTCCTCTGACTTTCTCGAACCTATGTAATCCCACGGCAAAAGCCCTACAAAACATTAATTCTGGCCAGGATAATCCAACGAAGAAGAAGGTGGAGTAAAAGTAAAGAGTAGGAGTAAAGAGTAGGAGGAAGAGGAGATCGTGTCGTATACGATGTAACCGGAAAGATCTCGAGGATAAGTTCGGAAAAAGCAGTGGGGTCCCATCAGTAGCAAACCATTCGTGAAAGTTGAACGTTGGTTGTTAAAGGCAAAAGGGGACTTAGGAAAACGAGGCGTTCCACTTTAAATCAGCTCGAAATACTTTGGTACACCATTTAAATTCTAACCATGGCTTATACTCGAACCTACGAATATCAAAGCACATCTTATATACATGTATATATGCACATATATGTTTGTGTGTACATACATGCATGCAAATACACAAAGATATATATTTGTATACACGAGTATATATGTACGTGAATTCATACATAGGTACTTATGCATTAGCTCTTGCACTTCGACGTTTATAATCATGAATTATAGATCACAACGGTGAAATTATTTTCCATTATACCAAGGCTTTCCCTATCATTCTACGTGATATTTTATTAAACTCCTCATGACGAATTTCCTTTCGAATATTTACCCGTTTCTACGAACGAATTATGGGTTTTAAGAGAGAAAGTTTAAAAAGGGAATTTAACGAAGTTGAGAAATTCGTTGAAGGATCTTTAATTCAAAGGGAAAATCATTTGACTTGGGAAAACTAAGTTGATGAATCAATATCTGAGAATTTTAAACTTTATTATTTTATATTCGTTCTTTTATATCGATGATTATATTTATATATATATATTGTTATTGTTATATTATAGCTATTGTTATATTATTATATAGTTATTGTTAATTATAGCTATACAGTTTAAAATATATATATATTTATAGAGTTTTAATTAATATAATTATAGTTATACTATAACTATACAGTTTATAATATATATATATAAATAAAAATATAATATAATATAAATTATAATATATATATATAAATATATGCAAGTATATATCCGTCCGTCATACTGAAATTAAACGTCTTCTTCACAGGAGATACGATTTCCCGTGATATTTCACAAACCTCGCGGAAAACTTATATACCAGGGAATAGTTCGTTCTCTTCTCTAAGAAAATAGGTACTTTCTTCTCGAACTTCACAAAAGTTTCGTAATCCTCGCGTAGTTTCAACACACCTACGAGAAAAGTTCCTACGGCTTTATTTTCGTGAAACATACATGTAAGTACGTAGACAATGTTATGTGTTTATTGTATGCTTGCTTCAACATACATATGCATGTTCGTCAAAGAAAGAAGATGATTCTTATCTTAATTCAATAATATAAAGTGAAAATTGATAGAAAAAAGAAACTATTTACCTATCGTCGTTGTTACTCTTCGCGATTAAAAAAATTCAATACGACGATTTTGACCCTTTAGAATTCTTAAAATCAACGCTAAGAAGAAATGTCCGACGGAATAGAAAGAAAAAAGAAAAGGGAGGAAAAGAAAAGAATAGAAAAAAAAAAAAATAAGAAAAGATAGGAAAGAAAAAGAAAACAGAAAGGAAAGGAAGAAAATTTTAAATGAAGAAGTCGAATTTTTTTTCCAGCACTCTGGTGAGGCAAAAGGCGGGAAATTAATTAATCCCGTGTTGCTTTTATTCTCATGAAGATCCGTAGGCGTAGGAGAAAGAAAGAAAGAAAGAAAAAAGAAAAAAAGAACGAACGAACGAAAGAACGAACGAACTCGACGAATTTCATTCTTTTTATTCTCTGTCTCTTTTTCTCTCCATTTCTGTCTCTTTCTCTCTATATCTCTATCTTTCTCTCTTTCTGAACTAAATAATTTTATTCGAATCATTCCAACGTCCTACTCGGAAAAACTTCTTACTTACCTATTTTACGATTCAAACTTTTAAACTTGTTCACCTTCGAAAGCGTGCCTTGTATTCGCTTGAATTCGATCTTATCTTCTTGAATTTGTTTATTTTCGAATATAGCGATTTAAGATAGATCGATTGATAGATCGAGAGAGAGAGAGAGAGAGAGAGAGAGAGAGAGAGAGAGAGAGAGAATGGAAATATGAATCGAAATTTCACGATCGGACATTCTCAGAGCCAATGTATAGTAGGTATCTATCAAAATGTAGAATTTCTATGAAGAAAATTCTATGACGTGCAGATTTTCATCATTGGTATATATATACATACATACATACATACATACATATATATATATATATAAACCAATTATGTATATATCTATGTATGTATGTATATATGTATGAATGTAGGTAGATAGGTAGGTAGGTAGGTAGGTAAAGTACGTATGTATTCGACGTGAGAATCGTTCAACAATCAGCTCGTTAAAGCATCTTATTCGAGAAGATAGATATGCCTGGAGAGAAGACGATCGTCACGGATTAATTAAATGTGATTAAACTCGAAGAGAGAGGATAGTAGCAGGTGCAGAGATAGTACTCTTCAACAACGAGTTTCGACCATTTTACAGAGAATCTTATTTCTTTGTTATATAGCACTGCTATTATCGAAAAACACGAGAAGAATGTTCAATTTAAAATAAAAATTTTCAGTATGTGTAGGTGTGTGTGTGTGTGTGTGTGAAAGAGGAAAAGGAAAGAAATGGTGGGTTTTATTTAAAACGAAAATCAGAATTTACAAAAAAGAAATAAAAAAAGGTAGAAGAAGAAAAAAGAAACGAGAAAAAGAAGAATGAAAACGTTGAGCATAAAAAATGGTGAGCGTTATTTACCATGAAAATCAGAATTCGCGAAAAGAAAAGTTAAGAATGGGAAGGTCGAGTACAAAAAATGATGAATTTTATTTGCGACGAGAAAATCAGGATTCCCTTCAAAAGAAAAGTTAAGAATGGAAACGTTGATTATAAAAAACGATAAGTTTTATTTACAATGAAAATCAGAATTCCTCCAAAAGAAAGATTAAGAATGGGAACGTTGATTATAAAAAACGATGAGTTTTATTTACAATGAAAGAAAAATTAAGAATGAAAACGTTGGTCATAAAAAATGATGAGTTTCATTTAGAATGAAAATTGGAATTCATCCTAAAAGAAAAAATTAAATAGAAAAACGTTGATTATAAAACAAAAAAAAAAAAAAAAAGAAAAAAAAAAGGATGAATTTTATTCAGAATGAATATGAAAAATTAAAATTCGCGAAAAGTGATATACATGGAGAACGGAAATGATGATTATAAAAATAAAAATAAAAAAAGAAAGAATAATAAAAAGGAGTACAAAAAAGAAGAAGAAGAAGAAAAAAAAAAAGAAAAACAAGGGACGAAATTACGAAGAAGAAGATTTACTCTTCTCATAAAAAATTGTTCTTCCTTAAATAACAAGAAACGTTCATCGATGTTTGAAACAATTCATCGAGTTCCTTCGATCTATCAGGACAATCACTTTTAATCGAGTTTGATAAATTTTTTTTAATGCAATTTGTTGGATCGGAAAAAAGAAAGAGAGAGAGAGAGAGAGAGAGAGAGAGAGACAGAGACAAATTCCTACGTACTTATTTCTCGAGCAGTCACAACACGATTCATTCGACAAGTTCGATTTACTCGTTCTAGAAAGTCACCGATCGATCGTAGGTCACATAGGAAATAGTCGAGGTACCTTTTTGGAACTAGTTGCCGAACGAATCGAATATTTTATAAGTATTCTAACGATTCCTTCTTTGGTGATAGAGTTATATAGAAAGGATAGAATGGATCTGGAAAAACGTTTGTCACGATAGGAACGTGATGAATTCAGGGAATTCAAAGTACGTATAACGCGTTCGAATTTAGATGTAAAAGGATGTCGTAAAGGTCGTAAAGCCAAAAGAGAAAGAAAAAGAGAGATAGAATGAGAGAGAATGAGAGAGAAAGAGAGAGAGAGAGAGAGAGAGAGAGAGAGAAATGAGGCTGCTCCTGCATTCAGTTTCATATATCCTAGGGATTATCCGTCGTGTTTCGACGAATTTGCTGTTATTTTTTTTTTTATTCTTTTTGTTCTCTCTCTTGCTCTCTCTCTCTCTCTCTCTTTTTTTGCAAGCAAGAACTTATGTAAACCTAGGAAAGTTACAATGTAGTATCGTGTAACTTAATGCCATGGTATACACGGGCAAAGAAAATTCCATCTCAACATCGCTTTCCGTAGAAGCGGATGCCGCGTTTATCTTCCTGCCGTAGCAAAAAAGAATAAAAAAAAGAGAAAGGGAGAGGAAAAAAGAAAAAAAAGAAAGGAAAAAGCAACCCTTACCCCCTCAAGGGATCTTTCCAAATAACTTACCGTATAGCGAATGTGAAAAAAAGATGGAAGAAAAAAAAAGAAAAAATGAGCGAATGGAAAATTTCTGGGATAAATCGATCCGAGAATTTACTTCTCGTTGAAAATCTTATCGAATAGGAGTCGATTAGGGTCAAATTAACGGAGAATAATATTGCGATTGATCGATGAATAAAACTCGTTATAAGTAAATTAAAATAAAGAGACATCTAATTATTTATAAATCAACAAAATAAAATCGATATTTAGTAATTAAAATTTCTAATTTGTCGGTTTTACGATGTTAATATATAAACCCGATAAATATATATAGTTAATACTTATCGATGAGTCGAGCTATCTCTCATTTGAAAAAAATATATAAGAAAAATAAAATAAACTGAAGGAAAATAAAAGAAAAGAAATGAAAGAAAAAAAAAAAAAAAAAAAAAAGAAAAAGAGAAAAGGACTGAACGATCCGATATGTTTGAGTCAGCAAAAAGATCGAAGATGAGTTAAGATCCCCCAGGAGAGCTGACATTTTTCATCTAGTGGAATCTGTTGAAACTTTGACGGCCTCTCTTATTTTCTCTCTCTCTTTCTCTTTCTCTCTCTCCAATATCTTTTACTCTTCGTTTTTCTCAAAAAAATTAAAAAACAAAGAAATAAATAACTAAAAAAAAAAAAAAAAGAAATAAAAATAAGATAAAAGAAAAGAAAAAAAGAATAAAATATAAAGATACAAAAAAAAAAAAAAAGGAAGAAAAAGAAGAAGAAGAAGAAGAAGAAGAAGAACAAAAAAGAAGGCCGAAAAGAATGGAAACAAAGAGAAAAGGTGATAAGTGAGAGTAATTGGAAGAGAGTGGAGGGGATGGTCAAGAAAATTTTGAGAGAAACTTTTAGGATGTCCGGCTGAAGGTCCGAGCAAACGCGAAAGGTAACGACGAGAGATATCTAATGGAATGGATGGACGTTGGCACGCCGCCGCAGGGATCGATGTTGTTTCAGCGGCTAAGAAAACAGAATCCAGTGTGCTCCCACCAGCGAAAAGCTCTTCGAGTTTTATTCTAGGGATTCGAAAGAGTATATAGAAATAGAGACTGACGTCCAACGACGACGTTGAATGAACTATAAAGGATAAAGACCTTCAAGATCTCGTGGACTTTTCTAAAAACACACTCGGGTATGCTCTCACATGATTTGTTTAACGTTTAATGTAACCCAATGGAAAGGGTTTTATGTAACTTGCTACTCGAGAGTCATATTTTACTGATTATTCTACTTCTCCGTTAGGTTAATATACTATTGAAGTATATACGACTATATTTCAAAGTTATCAAATCGATATTACCGATAAGCAAGTCAGAAAGTTATTATCAACGTATCGAATAATATCCGAGTATATAATTATAAAAAAAGAAAAGAGAACAAAATATATTTATACTCCGTTTGATGTGATCCGTATGAAAGTATCGAATTTTTCTACGATAGTATCGAAATATATATCTTCTCTTCTATATCTCCCCTCTCCATTATCGATTCGATAATTTTATGAATATTTATACGACATGTCGACTTTTTTCCCCTCTTTTTTTTTATTAGTTTCCCTTGTTTGTTCTCTCTTAAAATTTCGTTCGTTAATCTCCAAATAGAGAAAGAGAGAGAAAGAGAGAGAGAGAGAGAGAGAGAGAGAGAGAGAG
>NC_057705.1:2098908-2137875 GCF_014466175.1 Vespula pensylvanica | reverse complement strand
GAGAGAGAGAGAGAGAGAGAGAGAGAGAGAGAGAGAGAGAGAGAGAGAGGTCTTCTACGTTTGTTTGCGTATCGATACATCAAGCAGAGTTATCGAAAAGATAATATCGATTCGGTTTAAGCACTTTTCGTATTGATATCTTATGGAGAAGTATTAGTATCGAAAATATCTACAGTATCTATGAGTAACTATTTAAAATTTCAATATTTGTCATCATCGATTACTTTGTTTATCGAATCAATCGAATATCATTGAATCGATTAAATCGATCCAATAGATTAGTAGTAGAAGTACGAAGAAACGATCTTCATTACTTGACGCTTACGTGGCTTCTGAGTTGCAGAGATTTTTATTTTACAACGAGGTGCACGAGTTGATGGCTAGTAAAGTTAAATAGCGAAGGGTGGCGACGACGAAGGGAGAGATGGGGTTCGAGGGGTGGGTAACGGATTGATCGACGATAAAAAGACAATGTAGCTCGCGACAGAGAAAAAGTTGTGTACCACTGCTCCTCACTATCATCCCCATCCCTAATATAACGTATCCTCTTTGATTTTCTCTTTCTATCTCTTGAAAAAGAAAGACGATTTCATAAAAATAAAATGAAATATAAAAAAGAAAAAAAAGAAAGAAAGAAAGAAAAAAAAAATAAAAATATAAAAAATGATCGAGAGAAAAGAGAGTTTCGTTCCGAAACTCAAACGAAAGGATACCGAAAGATTAGTGTTGTAAATCACTGGACTGTGGTAGTATTACGATCGATATCTCGATCGATGATGTCCCAGGTGGTACATTTTCATGCCTATCGGAAAGCAATGAATCTCGGTATAGTGCTTCGGACCAGCCAGAACAATGTGCCATTGGTTGGCATGCGTGAAAACGTGCCACGCGACGAAAAAGGTTGTCGTTAGAGAAGAAACGATATCGATGTCCAAAAGGATATGGGGGATAGATAAAAGTGAAGAGGGAGAAGGAAAGGAGTGAAGAGGGAATTGGAAAGGGATGGGAGAAAGGTATGAAGAGTAAAGACACATCAATTCTATTTTATCTTACCACCAGAGAAGGTTATCGCTAGCGTCATCAGCCACGAAGTCTTACGAAAGTATTCTTCTATGTTCGAGATATCGAGAAATCTTAAACTCTAGTGAACTTTAAGGATGACGACGACAACGACGACGACGGGCATCGCGAAAATTTTACTCTAGAGTTTTAGGGATATTACTGGTTCGAGCTACTTTCTTTTTTAACAAACTTTTTATAACTCGATCTAAAGACTTCTCGTTTTTTCTCTTCTTTGCTTTTCTTTTCTTTTCTTTTCTTTTCTTCTTCTTCTTTTTTCTTTTTACATTCCTTTTTAATCGCGTATGTTTCCTTTTTTCTGTTTCTTTGTTTTTGGAAATATTTCTGTTTTTCGTTCTTTTTTGTTCCTTTTCTTTTTCTTGATTGCCAACGTATCGCGATCTAGTTTCATAACTCTTCGTAGATGAAAAATGAAGGGAAATTTATCGTCATACTTTTTACATTAGACCCTTTTTTTTGTTTCCTTTTTTTTTTTGTCTTTGTACTCTTATTAGAAAGTATAATTTTTTTTTCGCTCTTATTAGAAAATATACTTTTAGTCTTCGTAAGTACATTTTTGTTATTTTTTTTCTGTCTTTCTTCTTCTTTTTTCTTTTTTTTTTATTAAAGTTGATATAAATCTATGTAATCATCTAATCCCTTCCACAATTTTTTGCAGATAGTAGATACACGAGAATTCATTATAAAACTTTTTACATTATACTCTATTCTTATTAAGAAGTATACATTTAGTCTTGAAAATGTTACAGAAGAAATTTTTTCAAAAATATTCCCTTTAATAAAGTCGATGTAAATCGATGTAATCATCTAATGTCTTTCAAAATTTTTTCTTTTTTCTAAATAAAAAATAAAGAATTCGTTATGAATAATTGTTACGTTAAACTTTACTCATATTAAAAAGTACTTGTTATACTTTTATTCTATACAAGTTATTATAAAAGAAACAAAGAATGTTAAAAATATTTTGTTTAATAATAATAATAATAATAAGTTTACAGAATAAAGTTTATAGAATTGTTTATAGGAAAAAATAAATAGTAATCGCAATCAACGATCTCCGATTAAAATATTTTTTTCGTTAATCCTATAATCACATCTGTCTAACGTAAACTGTCTTTCGTAAAAATACACGAAAAAAAAAAAAATAAAAAATAAAAAATAAAAAATAAAAAATATATCTATGTAATAATTTAACGAATGTTAAATTCGCAAATCGAAATGTCACTGCATTTGTGTCATTTAACATGCATAGAATTTTTCAATAGGAATCAGATGAAGAGAGATGCAGAGGTACATGTTACTATTATTTTTCATGTCACATTTCGTAGAATTCAAGAGCAATAAGAAATGTAAAGGATACATAATACGAATTCCATTTTATCATTTTACCTGGAAAAACACGAATTTTAACGTGAATAGTATTAACTATCGAACTAAGCAGCTCGTCCTTACGAACGAATTCACGTTGAAAAATACGAATGGATTTCTTTTGGCTAGCAGAGAATGAAAACAAGCCGTAAACCATTCTCTTCTCGTCACTCGAATAAATTCTTTCTTTTACGTCAGAACTTTTCTAATGCATTTTTTTCCCATTTTGCAATTATTTGCGATACAATTTCTACTTTTTAATTATTTTTTACTTTTTATTAAATTTGTTCTTTTCTCTTTTTGTTTCTTTCTCGTTCTCAATCTCTCTCTCTCTCTCTCTCTCTCTCTCTCTCTCTCTCTTTCTCTTTCTACCTCTCTCGAATGCTATAAGTTCTATTAAAGTTTTAACCCACTATAAAGTCTTGTAACTTTGAAATCACGTACTGAAGTATATATATATATACACATAATATACATACATATATATGTATATTTATAATATAGATATATGTATTTATATATATACTACAAAATATATATATATATATATATATATATAATATAGATATATCATTCAAATTGATTATTTCAAAATCAATTTTGTTTTTCTACATTCAAAGATTCCTACATCTAGAAATCTTCCATAAAAAAAAAAAGAAATCTATATCTTCTTATAATAGTAGCGTATTCTACGCTGAATGGGAATTGGAGTGGGAGAGAGAAACGAGAGAAAAACAAATAATTTTCTTCTGAAATATTGTGTCGTTTCGAGCTCGAAAAAAATGTAAGATTATAGAAGATTAAGAAAAGCAATCTAAATAAAAAGATTTGGTTCGTTGACTTCGTAAAAATGTTGAAGTATTTTATCGATGTGATTGCTCTGTAAAGGATATCCTTGCTGACATTGATAGATCAATCTTTGGATCAATCAGAAACGTCGTTCATCATTCTTATTTTTTTTTTTAGATATATTGACGAAAGATTTTCTCGATATATATTAGATAACATGATCACGAAATTTGTTGTAATAAACCGGATCGATTAATTTAATTTGTTGATCGAGTACTGAACCAATTTTGCACAAAAATCTATCTGATCATCTGATATATTTCTTAATATTTTGTAAAGAAAAAAATTAAAAAGGCAGATTCATGAATATAATTTTTAAATTAAATATTAATCATATCAAGAAGTATATTTTTAATTATTCAATATATTTATAAATATATTGATCCTCTCGTAATATTTAACGCGTCAATATTATCGACATTTAATTCATTCACAATTAAATTTATTTTTCTTTTTTTTTTTTTTCTAGTATTTCAGATAAATGATTTAAATGAAAAAAATGTTTGAAACAGTTCGAACAAATGAAAAAACGATGATATAAAATATAAAACTACCTAGATTTTAAGAACCAATTAATATTCGTATCGTGAACGTCGATAGATTCGTCATATAAGGTATGGAATGATAATTCTTGGGAAGGGAAGTTAGAAAACTACGTGTTGAGAATAGACAAATGAAATAGTCAAACCGACTTTAAAAAATACTTATTTTCTAATAAAATTTCGATCTCGATTAGCAGAAAAAATGACTTTTTTTTTGAAACTACTTGTCGAACGTTTCATACGTCGACAGTATAAGTATACAGCACGAAGCAAAAAATTCCTAAACGATTTTAAAAATCAATTACCCTTTTTTCAAACTTTGAAAAATTGATTGCTTTTTATTTTGTTTTATTTCATTTTTTCTTTTTAAATTTATACTGCCAAACCATATAAACCTAGGAATTTTTTTATAATCTGAATCAAAAAATTAGAAAAAAAAAAAAAAACTTAATTCGTTTGAAAATTTCTAAAAGAAAGAAAAAAGAAAAAATTTCTAAAAAAAAAAAAAGAAAAGAAAATTTGTACAAATATTGATTCGTAAAAATCACCAAGAAACTTTCGGCTCACTGCATATAAAATCGAAGTAATAACAACGTCGTCCCATATTCGATCGAATTACTCTCTCAATTTTTGTTGTTCTATTGTCGCGATAGAAAAGTTTACGACATCGCCGGAAATGGAAACGATTCATATTGTGAATTATTCAAAAAATCAATCTATCGAGAACAAACGTTGCTCAATCACAAAAGAGAAAAGGGAATGAGTGTGCGTGAGGAGAAGGGGGTGAGAGTTGTATCTAGCTATATATATTCCTGTAGGATACAATTTGTCGATATACAATATTCGTAAAATGCAGTTCCAAAGAAATAACCTATGTGATTTTTATGCGTTCATGTTGAAAAATAATAATCCGATTTACAATAAAAAAAAAAAAAAAAAAAAAGAAAAAAGAAAGAAAAATAGAAAAAAAAGAAACGAAACCAAAAAAAAAAAAAAAAAGAGAATTGGTCCGAAGGAACAAATCAAATAAATCGTGTATCGATATTCATCCATAAAACGAACAGTTTAAATATTTATAATCCGGACAAACGATTTTATTGAAGGGAAAATCTTGAAAACGTTTCCTACTTTTATTTTTTTATTTTTATTTTTTTTCTCTTCTATAGGAATATGATCATGTAAACGGTGATCCCTATTGATTTCAAATATATGTGATTAACTCGATCAAAGCTCTCATTCGGTTTACGTGTCGTTTAGGAGTAACACTAGTGGAAAATTTATCGAGTGGAATATTGAAACACGTGTATATAACTTAACATCAAATAACGACGTTTACAGTCTTGTTCAAACATTCAAAATCAATAAGCATGTGTATAAGTGTTTTAAGTATCTAATTTATTACAAGAAAAAAGAAAGAAAGAAAAAAATAAATGAAATTGTAGAATAAATTTGTAGAATAGTTCGCATCTTCGAATAAAAAGTTAATCAAATATAAGAGCCATCACGATACCGACTATATGATCATTTTCTAACCACAGAATGATGTTCCTATCGTTTCCTATTAAATGCATTTCGTTGTTGCAACACGCTCGAATACGTCAATGCATCGAACGCAACAAGGACCAATTCCGATAGCTCAGACAAGTGTACATTTGAAATTCACACTTCATTAAACGATTTCATGCTCGTTACTCTTTTCTTATGTGGTACGTGTATGTGTATTTTTTTTTTCTTTTTTTTTTTTTCGCTTAAACGACATTCTAAAATGGAATTTTTCCTTTTATCGTACGTAATACTTAATTAATAATTGTATCTTTTGTCGTATCGAATTTTACGAAAAGAATTTTAATTGAAAATTTAACGCGTACGTACATCGTTTCAAGAAATTATTTTTCTTTTTCTTTTCTTTTCTTTTTCTTTTTTTTTTTTTTAATTATTATGCAAAATTCGAAAAGGTTAAATCGATCGTTGCAATTATAATTGATTTAAAAGAATTTTTTCTTCATAGCAGTTATCAAGTCTTTTCATTTTCTCGAATTTATCTTCAATTTTGATACGACCTGATAGCAGTCCGTTATTTATATAAGAGAACAACAACGTAAGTAAGCATTAATGTTCGTGAAAGAAAATTTACGATCTACGTGAAGAAGATATCTTGCGTGTTCTACTTAAATAAGAGAATCGTATTATCGATAATGGAACATCAAAAAACTCGAAATAAATTGATTCATATAACATTTGTTCGATGAACTGTTTCTTTCATTCTTTCTTCCTTTTTTTTTTTTTTTTTGAGGAAACAAAAAAATATTAATATTCACGAATGAGAATTTAAGATTACAAAAAACACGATAAATAACATTTTACATAAAAAAAAAAAAAAATAAATAATAAATAAGTAAGTAAATCAATATTTTCACAGCATATCAATATTTTCTAATATACAAATTTGATTTGAAAATCTTTCCTCTTGTATTTTTTATTTATTTATTTATTTATTTATTTTTTTTCATTGCAGAAAAAATAAATACGTAAAGTTTAGATGAACTTCCCAACGAATAAAAATGTAAACGAGTATTCATGTTAATGGGGGAAAAATAAATTAAAAATTAAAAATTAAAAAAAAAAAAAGTTGATCGAATTATGATCGTTTTATCAATGAATGAATATCAGAGATATTAAAGTAAATCGATTTTTCTTAACATTTAGATGATAATATTAAGGTGATTTGATTCGTTCAAACTTTCTAAAGACATATAATACGTTTAAATTTCGTAAAAGAAAATTTACAATCAATCAGAAATGCGATCCATTTGTTGTAAATCCTTCTTTAAGAAGAGAATCGTATTATCCATAATTGAAGATCGGAAATATCGATATAAATCGATTTTTCTCTAACATTTGAGATTGATTCGAAAAATGCCTTCTCTATTTCTCGACCAAAAAGAAGATTTAAGAAGATTTCACGAAAAAGAAAATTTATTATCGATCTCTTAAAGCGAACTCTTTTTTATAAATCATTCTTAAATAAAAGTATCGTCTTACCGATAATTGAATATCGAAAACATTGAGACAGATCGATCCCTTTTAACATTTAATATTAATTCAAAAAAGTCTCTTTCTCTTTCTCTCGACCAAATGGACAAATATGTCAAGGTTTCACGAAAGAAAATTTATGATCAATCGAAAAGTGATTTCTTCCTTGTAAATCCTTCTTAAATAAAAGAATCATTTTATCCAATAAATCTGAATATCCGAAAGCATTGAGACAGATAGAAACATTCTTTTCTTTTTCTTTCAACCGAAAAAATAAAGAAACAAAAGATTTCACAAACGAAACTTTACCCTGCGAAAATATACTGAAATAAAGTTTATGTAATCAAAATTAAAAAGAGAAAAAAAATTATATATATATATATATATATATATATATATATATATAAAAAGAGAAGAAAAAAACCATAAACATTATTAGATATTTTCTTAAACAAGGATAGATCATTGAATCGTCATTGAAAATTTTATATCAGAAACCGAATAAAGTCGAAGCGAATAAAATCGATTTATTTCAATACTCGAAATTCGAAAGACGTTCCTTTTTCCTCTCTCTCTTTCTCTTTGGAAAAAGAAAAAAAAAAAAGAAGAAGAAGAAAAAGAAATAAGGAAAAAAAAAAAAGGAAAAATATGTACGTGAAATTTCGGCTGGGAATCTTTAGGGAAATCGATTTTGATCATATTGATCGATCGATTTTGATCGTATTTCCGGTACTGTCATGATATCTATGTCGTGTCATCGTTAAGAGAGTTATCGTAGAGTGAGAGAGTATGGGGGTTGGTGGAAAGCGATGACGTTAGTGTTGGAGGCAGTCAAGGGATGCTGTGGCAAAGAGCGAGGAAGCAAGGAACCAAGCAAGCAAGCAAGTGAACGAACGAACGAACGAACGAGAGAGAGAGAGAGAGAGAGAGGGAGAGAGAGAGAGAGAGAAAGAGAAGAGAGTGAGAGAGAAAGAAAGAAAGAGCATGTGTATAAGAGAGAGAGAGAGAAAGAGAGATGAAGAGAGAAAGAGATAAAGAGAGAGAGAAAGAGAGAGAAATATATACATATATATATCGAGAGAAAGAGAGAGCGTGCGTGAGAGAGAGAGAGAGAGAGAGAGAGAGAGAAAGGGCGGGACAGAGGGTGATGAGGGTGGAGGGCGGTGGACCAGGAGCAGGAGGGAGAGACTCGGCTTCGAATCAGGGGGTTGCTTTCAGAGGACTACGCAGTGCTCTCTCGTCTCGCGAGCCGAGAGAACGAGAGGACGAGAGAGGATCGTTGGTCGCGTCGAATTGCATCGCTATGCTTCGCATCGCATCGCAACGTATCGTATGATATCGTATCGTATCGTATCGTATCGTATCGTATCGTAACGTATCGTATCGCGTCGTATCGTATCGTATCGCAGTCGGAAAGAGTTGGGCTACAAACTGACCAGCCGCGAAACCCTTTTGATAGATCTCACTACCCTTCGAAGAATTTAACCCTTAGCAACCTCCCTTTCCATTCTCTTTGCTCTTCACCCTTGATATATATATATATATATATATATACACATATATACATATATATATATACACACGTCATCTATCACTAACCCTTTTTACCCGCCAAAAACGTTTTATCCGGAAGTAAGCTGATCATCTTCCTTGTTATTTGTCTTTTTTCTTTCTCTCTCTCTCTCTCTCTCTCTTTCTCTTTCTTGTTCTTTCTTTCTTTCTCTATCTCTATCTCTATCTCTATCTGAAGTTCTATCTCCATCTGTTTTTCTCAACAACGACGACGACAACGTCTCTCTCAACGTACACTCTCCTATGACACACCCCCTCGAGTACTCTGAACGTGACGATCTCGAGGGATGAAGCCTCGACCGCTGATTAACACGTCTGGATTTAGAGATCGCTCGATGGGAATAAGTTAACGCTTACGGAAAGCCCACGGCGAGGTCTTTGAGGTATTTCTTTAATCCCGCAACAACATCTTTCTTTCAACTTTCTTTTTCTTTCTTCATTTTCTCATTCCTTTTCCTTTTCTTTTCTTTTTTTTCTATTTCTTTTTTCTTCGTTCTTACGACCTTGCACTATCATCTTTTCTCTTCAAATTCACTTTAGTTCTCATCTCTTTTTTTCATTTTATTATATATATATATATATATATATATATATATATATATATTTACACACACACATACAAACACACACATTTTTTTCCTCGATCTTATTCGTTAATTGTTAGTTGTAATATAACACTAAGAACGTTATGTACATCTCGAATGCAGGGAAAGGGGGAAATATATACCATATACAAAACTAAATAATACAGAGTTTGTTTTCGCGATCCGTAATTTTACGCTCCATCAGTCCAAAACGTATTTATCCTTCGCCGACGGTCGTACCTTGAAAGAACTTCCATTCAGGGATGGGAAAAGATTTTTCTCGATACGATGTGTTGATATCCTCTTTTCGAATCTGCGTTCACACGTTTAGTGAATTCGATTGGAATGCATCGAGATATATCTACCGTAGACGTGAGATATATGACTTTTTTTTTTTTCTTCTTTTTGTTGCACGGACTTGAATCTTTCAGATTACTTCTTTCCCGTTTGGGATTTGACCACTCATCCCGATGACTCCCGAAGTGTGACTTTAAAACTTTTGGTGATAAATACGAATGGAATAATCGAACAGGAAATAATATAAATGATCTAGATATTCGTATACCTCATATATATATATATAATAATAAAAAAAAAAATATATATATATATATGTGATTTGAGACAGTGAGAAAAGTGATTCGGGATTTCGAAAATCTCTTTAAACACAGACGTCTATGATACTAACGTAAGACGAAATATAATCGTCTATCCCGACTAAATTCGAAACAAGAATGGAAGAAGAGAAAACGGTTGGATCTATTTATACCAAAGGCCAGAGAGTTGCGATTGGTGGCTGACGTTGTGCTTCGAGGATCTGATTGGTTCGTTCGGTTTCACAGTATGTACCTGCGTATATGAGTCGTTTATTATACAAGTAACTTATATCTTGGATTATAAATCGTAAGTGCAAATAATAATGTCGGTGTAAATCGTTTTAATTAAAGATTACTTTCTTTCTTTCTTTCTTTTCTTTCCTTTTTACATCGATACATACTTTACATAAATATATATATATATATATATATATATATATATATTCATATAAATAAAGCAAATCGATTCGTTTGTAACACACCTTCGTCGAGTGTTCGTTTTATCGGGCTAATTTCTCGCGAGTTATTGAAACGTTTGAAATTTTAATGTTTCGTTTCGATCGAATAAGATAAATGTTAATTGCTTAATTACTCAACGTTACTCAATTACTATTCCGTTTCTATACACGTTTATGCTGTGTGCATTCAGTTTACGTTCTCGCATACGACACAGCCACAACTTTCCTCTACGCTTCACCTCGTTACGTCATTGGCATAACCACCCTCTCTCACGTACACCAACCACCCAACCACCCCACTCATCCTACCTACTGCCACCTATCTAGCTAGCCTCTTCCTTCCCATCCCCTTTGCGTAAAACCGCATAAATAATTTAATCCCATTTGTCCGCGCACAAACGCATCCCCCGTGTCACTGTAATAATATCCGACAATAGCTGTAATCTTTCTTTATCGCGATATGCAACCAAAGTCTAATGTCAATTTTTAAGTACTTTTGATATTTTAAAGAGATTTTTATATCTACTTCTATTTCTCTGTACGTGCGCGAGTATGTGTCTCTTTCTTTTTGATGTCTCTTTCTGAAAGAATATATCTTTCGATTAAATAAAGATAAAGATAAATTTATAAACTTTAATCTCGAAAGATTATATATGGATCAAGAAGTTTTTCATGTTTACATTTCCATTGATTATCTACTCGGGCTACGAGAAAATCCCTTTTTAATGGATTATCCAATAAGCAATGTCAGTATTTTATGGTAAAAATTAATACTGAACATCTACTAGATTCTTAATTTATTATGCACATTATTATTGGTATATGGTTTTCATTGTCGGTAATATATATATATATATATATCTTTTTTAGTGTTATTCAATTTGAACTCGATAGAAAGAACTCAATAGAAATTAATTATTTCGCGTGTAATTTTATTTACAAAAATTGCAGGTCTATATTTTAATTGTCAATATTCTTTTGCGAATCTTAATCCAATAATTATTAGTTACGAGATAATTGATTAATTATCAACAGGAATCCATTGAATTTTCTGATTTGAAATGAAATCTAAATCTATTTTATCTGAAGAAGAAGAAGAAAAAAAAAGAAAAGAAAAATATGTTGAAGATATTTACAACGTGTTGTTTATTTAAATATAAGATGTGCATAGTAAAAATTTCAATATTATTTATTAATCAACTAAATACTTAATTCGCATGTCTTTCGAGTCGACTTTCAATGAAAAACACAAGTTTTTAATTAACTCTAACATAGTTTCATATTTAATTAAAAATATGACGTTAAATAAATAAATAAAAAAGAAAAACAACGAAAGAGGAAGAACGGAACAAACGAAGGACAAAAAAAAATCATTTTTTTTTATGAAATAAAAATTTGTTCACATACATATATATGTATATATACACAACACGCAAATATACTTTAAATTCTGACAAATTGAACAGCTATAAGAGTTATCATAAATAATGTATCAAATCTAAAAGCAATGTATAATGTGTTAATAATAATGTTAGGCTGAACGTAAAGCCTCTAACAAGTATATATTCCTAACACCAAAGAGAACACATAGAGACAATGATGGAGCATGAGCATAATGTACTTACATAACGTAACAAGGACTCATCCAACAGTGAGATGATCCTTTTGGTATCTAATGACCAGTTACTTTGAAGGAAGTTTATACACGGTAGACGTTTCAACCCCTTTTTGCTTTAACTTCTAACTTTACCTTTACCTTTCTCTCTCTCTCTCTCTCTCTCTCTCTCTCTCTCTCTCTCTCTCTCTCTCTCTCTCCCTCTCCTCCTCCTCCTCCTCTATTTCTATCTCTCTCTCTCTATCTTTTTCTCTAATAAAACGAAGCGATTATCTTTTCTCACTCTTCTTTATTGTCTTTCGTAAGAAAGAGAAACGACTTGTGGGAATGAACGGTTCGCTTATTTTAAAGAATAAAAATGTTAGGTGTCGTTGGTTTTATTCGATGAAAAATTTCTTGAACGAAATAGTAAATGTGTTTGTGTGTATGTCTATATATATATATATATATATATATATATATATATATATATATACATATACATATTTCGTAACATTATAATGATATTGAAGTCGTCGAGTGTTCTCGGTTATTTGAAAATTCACACGATCTTATAAAGAAATTATATAGGGAGATGGCATAAACGTGAACTAGAGCGTAGAAAGGATTTTGCTTCGGGCGTGACAAGGTCTTAAGTTAATATTTATTGGTGTCGACAACAAAGATACCTCTTCTCTGTGCATTATAACGATAGTTTATAATGATAACGATTAAATGTTATTACAACGAGATGTTAATTAACAAAACGATGCTAAATCTTTGATAATTATGAAGTATGATATTTTTCAATTAGCTAATCATTACATTTTATTATTAATCTCTGTCTCATGAAATAATAGTAACTTTAGATTACTCTGTATTTCGACGTTGAGAGATTTGATTAAAAATAGCTTTTTTCTTTTTTATAACAATATAGTATCCGATTGATCAACGTTAATCTTTATAATAATTTCGTATAAAAATAATTTCGAATAAAATCGATGTAATGTACGAGCTCGTTAAAAGGAATTACACATTATATCGGATTGCAATCGGATTTGGATCAAAGCCGAGAAAGGTTTACTAAGGTTTAGATTAGATCAAGGATAAACGTCTTTTCGTGTATTGCCAAACTCGAACTGTCTGATTTTAGTTGATTCATCATTGGTGTGTGTATATATTTGTTAATGTATGAGTGGGATGACGGTATCTGCACGTATAGTATTTTATGTTTATGTATGTACACTCTTGTCAGTGTCCTGGTTACAACGATCACCTGCCGATACGCTGCGAGATGTTTCCCAAACCACAGCTGTAATTTCCGTGGAACTCGTGCTGCTTCCTTCGAAACTACTATAGAAGGAGAAGCCACTACGGTGACTTCCATCAGCAACGAGTTTGTCTTTGCCGCAACGGACAACTGTCTCCAACTTCATCAACCATTTTCACTTATTATCCTTCTCATTTCCACTCCTCTCTGTCTCTCTCTCTCTCTCTCTCTCTCTCTCTTTGTCTCGCTCGCTCGCTTACTCGCTTTCTCTTTTTATTTTGTAATCTTTAATTACAATATAATTCCAATCTTATAAAAATTTCTTGACTAACGATTATTATTTTTTCTATAGAAGTTCGAATAAATTGTATATCATTATTAAGATCCATTTCAAAATGTGTGGATTATGATTTTCTTTTTCTTTTCTTTTCTTTTTTATCACCTCGATAATAGAACAGACAATTGTTACAGTTTGAAAATTTGTATACTACTTGTTAATAATTTGTTTTTCTTGTAGGAATAATAAAAGAACATTTTCTGCTTTTGTTATTACGAGTTTGAGTATAAATTAGAGAATTGCTATAGTTTGCTGGATATTTTGCGAACAAAATAGTCAAGAAATTTCTTAGAAAATAGAGAAATTTCTGTTATTGTTACTAGTTTCAGAATGGAGAGATTGCTATAGTTTGCTTGATATTTCGGAACTAAATACCAAGAAATTTCTTGGAAAATAGAGAAATTTCTGTTCTTGTTATCAGCTTCAAAATGGAATAGTTGAGGATTGCTATAGCTTGCTTGAAATTTAATGACTAAATACCACTAAATTCCTTTCGAAAATAGAGAAATTTGTGTGCTTATTATTAACTCCAGGATAGAGGAGGAGATTGTTATAACTTGCTCGAAATTTGGTGACTAAATACCGACAAATTTCATCGAAAATAGAGACATTTCAGTTCTCATTATCGGTCTAGAATTAGAATAGGAATAATTTATGTTGTGGGTTGCAAGAAAATTGAAGATTAATTGCGAACAAATTTGTTATCCTTTTTACGAACTGAAGAATAATACAACGGATGATCCCAACGATTTCTTGGAAATTGACAAAATTGAATCAACCAATTTGTGTACAAAAAATAAAATAAAAAAAAAAAAAAAGAGAGAGAGAGAGAAACTTTCGTTCCGGTTGTTATCGACTCGAATGAACTTTTGTTACGTTTTTCTGTTCCTTGTTATTTTTTTTTTCTTTTTTTCTCGAAATTCGTACACTAAATACGCTCCAAATTTTTTTTTTAGAAATAGATCAACTTTTCATTCATAAGTAATCAGCTTAACTAGCTGTCATTTGTCAAAATACTAAATTGCAATATTATGATTGTTAATGAGGCATGCAAGGATTATAATCAATCGCTCGTGTTATCGAAAGCATTTGCTATTTCCATACTTGATCGAGCCCTTGTGTACATGAAACCTTCATCCACATGGGATTAATAATCATGGGATTGGTTACGCAGAGAATCAAACTAAATGACGATAACCAGATCACGCAATCTCGTGAAAATATAAATGTAATTATTCTTACTTAATTTTTTATAAACTTCGATATTATTTATAAACTCGTTTCGAAATTAAACGAAACTTCAGTTCATTTTTTTTCTCTCTTTTTTTCTATTTTTTACTAAGACCACTTTAGATTTTTATGAATTCCATATACGATGTGTTATCAAACATAGAGTGAGTCAAAAGTTTTTGGATGATTGTTAAAAAAACGTAGCTTTTTAAATTAATCTTGCTTTATTTTATTTATTTATTTATTTCTTTTTTTTTTTTTTTTGAAATTATAAGAGCACAAATCTAGAAACTTTTGACTCATCCAATATATTAATTTCACATATCAATTATTAATGTCAATAATTTTCTAATATTAATAATTACGTTATTATCAATAACATTAAATTAAATTTTGCTGATTAACTTTGTTATTACTGTTTATCGTTTAATGAAAATCGATTATATTTGGATTTTTCGAAAACTCGAAAAAGATTGAATTCTTTCGAACAAATTGTTAATTACGTTAGTTTATATATCGATTAAATCAAATTAGATCGATCAACTGCATCAATGCTAATCGATATGTTAAGACTTTGAAAAGATGAAAAAGATTGACATTTCTTAAAGAAATTATTAATTATATTAACATACTTTGATAAAATGAAAAAAGATCGAACTTTCTTAAAGAAATTATTAATTATGTTAGTTTCCGCATCGATGAGTTAAATCGAATTACATCAATCAAATTCCTTATTAGAAATCGATTATATTAAAATTCTTTGAGAAGTTGAAAAAATAAAGTTTTAAGAAATTATGTAGGCGTACGCGTCGATTTCGTTTTAAATTAAATTTACTTTCAATCGACTTCGACGTCGTTGTCGTTGTTTCTTGTGAAACGAAGCCGAGTAAACCTATTTTTTATGTTATAAATTTATTCAGAAATTGCAAGTATTTTATTCTAACGAGAAAATGGAACATCTCTCGTACCGGAGGTGCTTTAATCGCACGTAAATCATATACATATTTAGTCGAACGTGATGAACGACGTCGTATAATCTCGTTTACGTATCGTACAAATATGTACATACGTTGTCGCAATTTTGAACACATATACACATACACAATAAATGCAGAGGCGCGCGCGTAAAAGTACACATCGTAAAAAGATATCAACTTTTTTTTTAAATGTTAAAATGAGAAAAAGAAATTTTTGTCGTTCGGAAAAGAGAAAGAAACGAAAAGAAAAAGAAGAAAAAGAATGAAATATCCAACGAAAACTTAAAGTATCTACTAAAAATTATTCGTGACAAATAAAAGCTCGATAAAAAATAAAAGTATGTTGAAATTGTAGATTTATTACTGATTCGTCGGATAGTACTTCGTACTCTGTAAAATAAACGATTAAATGACTATACATCCGGGTATTATTTTAATCGAATATTTCTACCCGTCTTATTCGAGTATTTACAAGTGGAAGATATTAAAATTTTATGACTGTGTTCGAGACAGGATATCGTTCTACCGGGATATTGTCCTATCAGGATATTGCCCTTAATATATATATATATAAAAAAAAAAAAAAATACATATTTTAAAACGATAATAATTTTTATTTAACGTGAAATATAAAATACTTTCTATGGGGTTTGACATAATCATTATTAATAACGATTGTGATCGTTCTTGAGACCGTAAAATTATTCGTGTACGTATTACCTCGATTGGACGTTTTATTAATGAAAAACGTTTATTCAGAAAAATTATACTATCTTCAAACGATTCGTAGAGAAAAAGAAAAAGAAAAAACCTGTCATATTTAATAATAATAATCGTTTGATGCAAAAATGATAGAAGTTAAGAAAATTTATCATTGGATAATAAAAGAATGAAGTAAAAATTTTGTGGAATGTATAATATAATATCGAAGTATATTATATTAATTTAACGTAAACTATCGTAAAGTTAAGTCTTAAAATAATAATGTATTAATATTTAAGTATTAATATTATAATATAATATATTAATATTTAATAATTAATATTTATAATATATATATATATAATAATAATAATTTTGTTCTCTTTCACAAAAATCAAACTACATAATCATTTTATTAAATATTATTTCCACTTTAATGTAAATCATTTTTATATCGAACTATTCTATGAAAAAGGTTCTTAACTGTTCAGATATCTAACGAGGAACTAATGAACCTAGAGAGTTATACCACTCACTCCGGGAAACAGGATGAAGGTTAAACTTTCGAGACGTGGCGTTGAATCAAATTGGTATAAAAAAAAAAAAAAAAAAAAGAGAGAAAAAGAAAAAATGGAAAGGAGAAAGAAAAAACTAGGCTTACATCACTTTTGCATTAAACGACTCTATTATGATTAATGGTGATTGGTATATCACTGATAAAACGAACATCATGATAATTCATGATAACGCGTATAATATATAACTATGATTAGAAATCTGTCAGAATTACATTCTTTATTCTTGTTCCTTTTAATCATTTTGAGTATTCAAATATCCGGTGGGTCAAATAGAACTCTAATAATTTTCTATATCTCAAGATAAAATCCCGAGTACTAATATATCCGAATATCCGGAGTTCTCAGTAATTGCTCTAAACTGTATTTCATGTAATAAACACGATCATGATCGACCAACTTCGATGTGTCTATACGATATATATAGACACACACACACACGCAATTTTACGACAGCTTTGATGAAACATTCGATATCAGCGAATGTTTTATTATTAAGAAAATAATCCGTATAATTATTTTTTTTTTACGATTCATGTTTTTTTACGAGCAATATATATTATATATATTATTGTTTATAAATATGTATAATATTGTATTGGAATTTGAAGGCAATTTTAACGATCGTTGAAGAGAGAAAGTGAGAGAGAAAAGTTTTTCTTTCTCTGTCTTTTTTCTTTTATTAAAAGTTAAGTTAAATGGACGTAGAACGATTTCCATCCTTAATATCCGCGTAATTATCTTCGGAGATAGAGTTTGTGAAAAAAAGATAATTACGATCATCTTGTTATCTCGTAAATGGATAATACGTAGGTATACATGTCCTATCAAAAATTAAAAACGAAGAAAGTAATTCCGTTAGAAATAACATGGAACTTTAAAGATCATAAATTGAAAATATTTGTGTGTGTGTGTGTGTGTGTGTGTGTGTGTGTGTGTGTGTGTGTACATTCATAATGTTTCGTTGGAAAAATATATACAGAATAAAATATGTTAATGGCGTTCCAATAGATAGAAATGTTTTATGCTAATTAATTATAATATTGAATATTTTAATACAGATATGTACACAGTGATACATACTTACATACATGCATACATCAGTTAATAAAGCTTGTTATTTTAAAAATATCGATTATCCTTTTACGAGATTTTTTAAACTAATTTTTTCTTCAGATTAAAAAAAAAAAAAAAGATGATAAGTCTAAGATCGTTATCCAGTTTAATATAAAAAAAAAAAAGAAAAATAAAAGAAAAACTAAATAAAGAAATAAAAACGATGAAAAAGAGAAATAAATAATACGATGGAAACGTGACTGAACTAATAAAAGCACTGATTATTTACAGGAGGGAAGTTTTTCTTGAATACTTGATAAAATTAACTCCTGTCCATTAGACGTATCTATATACGTATTTCTCGAACACAGAGATACACTCGTACACAGACATACAAAACGCGAATGATTAAACTCAAAGTCATAGAGGGAGAGAACAAGAGAGAAATAGAGAGAGAAAGAAAGAGACAGAAAGAACTCGTGTGTCCGAGCACGTGTATTTGACGGATCTTGTACTTAATTAAAACTTTTATCTCTCACTGGGACCCCTACGTGCTATTTTCTACCAGCAATTTTGTTTCACTTTAATCGGATTCCCACTATGTATACACGTTTTCGACGATAAATTTCAAACTGTCCAAAAATATATTACACAAGCAAAATCCATAGGTACGTACACTCTCTTGCTATTGTCCATGTTCGTGTGAATATTAATAAATATATCGTTAATAATATTAAATTAATGAAAAATTAATAATAATAATAATAATAATAATAATAATAAAGAAAAAAAATTGCACACAATGCTTCAATTGATTTTAATCTCTACTTCTGCACCGACGAACAATAAGAGAGTTAGAAAAAAATAATACAAATTTTCCACATGAAATATTTTTTCTTCATTTCCGAAGTGAGAAGCATCGAGTGGATTTAAAGTTCTCGATTATGGCAATACTCGAAACACTCATGTCATAATAACTTTAGTTAAATAAAAACTACTTGTTCTCTCTATGTGTACATACGTATATTTATATACATATGTTGGATTTATACGCACAAGTGATTAAGTCAATCACCTCAAGTCCCATAAGATAGAGAACTCTCGCATAATGATATTAATTTATATTACATAATTAACACAATTTAATTTAATATCTCCTGTTTTAAATACACATACACACATACACACACACATATATATATCAAACTTTTCTTTCTATATTCGTAATGAAATAATCAAATTTGTATGGTACTATTTCTCTAATTTGAACATTCGCACGAAGAATTGTAAAATTAAAATATGATTTATTACGTATAATTGATTTATTTTAACAACAAAAACTTGCGTAAACCCCTATGGACACATTTGAAAGTTGTTAAATTCGTCATTGCATTTCTCTCTTTCTCTCTCTCTTAATCTGAAATCAAATTGACAAATAATATGTGTAACATATTATTCAACATAGATAACTAGAAAATTCTCCAATTCGATTTTATAGGAACTGAATAAGAGAGCTATATATATGTATATCGAACTATAATAATAAAATCTGACAGATGAGCTTTTTTGATTGGTTATATCATAGGGGAAAGGGTCGTTCGTTACCCTCTATATCTATATCTATATCTATATATATATATATATATATATATATATATATATATAGATAGATAACGAAATGAAAGACAATCGATAGCAATATGATTTCGAATAATAGGAAAAGAAAGAGATATCGAATTACGATCTAATGACATTTAAGGAAGACGAAAAGTAGAAAAGAAAAATGTCCTTTCGCTCAAGCATTTCTCCAGAAAACAGAAAGAAAAGGAAATGAGGCAGGATAGAGATAGAGATAGAAATAGAGATAGATAGAGAGAGAGAGAGAGAGAGAGAGAGAGAGAGAGAAAGAAAAAGAGAGAGAAAAGTAAATACGATCTGACAAATTACGTCCGCACACATAAGCGCCGCGTTTTAAACTTGGAACTCGGGCCGACGAAAGTACAATTTTCCACCACCCTTTTTTCCTCCGCCCCTTTTCTCCATTACTGTCGAGTACAGAAAGAACAGACCTCGCTACGTTTCAAAACTTTACACTTTGAGATAAGAAAGATCGAAATGCAAGGTCGTTTATCGTTCCAAGATCAATTCTATCGTTCTATTCATTTATCTATTTATTCGTCTATGCATTTCTTTTCTCGTACGTGAAAATTTAATTTTTGTTGAAAAGTGATATATATATATATATATATATATATATATATATATATATAAAGTAAGGAACGTATATCTCTCTATTTCTCTCTCTGTTTCTCTTTTCCGCACACGAAAATTTAATTTTTGTTGAAAAGTAATATAGGCATACAAAAAAGAATAAACAAAAAAAAAAAAAAAGAAGAAAGAAAAGAAAGGAAAACAAAATAAATAAAAATAAAAAATGGAAGAAATAGTTTAATTAATAGTGAACGTATATTAATTAAACTACCGAATAGTATCCACGTTTAAAAATTGTTCGTCTTAAAAGAGGAAGAAAAAAAAAATGATGCCGAGAGGCACAGTCGTGTACATTGTTCCAAAACTAATTTTATCTATCCTCCTTCTCTATCTATATTTCTATTTCTATTTTTTTTCCTTCTTTCTCTCTTTCTCATTCTTTCTTTCTGTTGTTCCCACGTGAAAATTTAATTTCTCCACGGCTTAGTAGTAGAATAGAATACAAAATAAAGAAATAAAAGAAGTAATAATCGTTAGGTAATCTGATCGTAAAGAAATTTTCATTTTGAAATAAGAAACATCGAAATGTAGTCCTTTATCGTTTCAACAATTTTCTCTCTCTCTCTCTCTCTCTCTCTCTCTCTCTCTCTCTCTTGTTCTCTCTATCTTTCTCTCTCTTACTCACACTAGAAAATTTAATTCTTTTCGAAATTAATACAGACGTGAAAACAAAAACAAAAAACAAAAATAAAAATAAAAATAAAGACAAAAGAAGTAATAAACCATATGATTCTAATTAAATTACGAAAGGGTATCGGAATACACAGAGATATCGCATATTCGGCGAAAATTCGAAATGGCACTTGGGAGCACTCCATCAAAGCTCGTGTCTAAAACGAGCGCGTTAAAGTGGGTTGAGGATCTCCATGATAACCGTTCTTTTTGCCAATAAAACGGTCACGGAAACGCTTTTATTTTGATGCCTTAGTGAGACGGTTGTTCGTAGATACGGAAATATATCTAAATTCGCGCTTCACGAGATACAATGTAGCTACGTATGTATAAAGAAGGAAACAAAGAGTAAGGAGAGAAAGAGACAGAGACAGACAGACAGACAGAGAGAGAGAGAAAGAGAGAGAGAGAGAGAGAGAAAGTGAATCCGAGAACTGTTCGAAGCTAGGATCAGACGAGTCCTTTTATTCCGTTTCCACGTTTCCGCGTTTCCAAGTGTTTTCCAACCTTTCTCTTCTCCCCTTATTCTCACGTCCCCTTGCTACCAACCACCCATTCACCCACCCATCCATCTATCCACCAACACTCAACCAACCACCCTCGTTCAACCTCTCTCCTTCATCTCTGAATCTCATTGTGTCCTTCACCAAACGATAATCCAAAAGCATTAAGTACTTTCGTGCGGTGCATAACGAAAAATATCGTGAAAAAGAAATATTTTCTTCGTATTTCCCGACGTTATTTTGAACTTAAAAGGAAAAAAGAAGAAGAAAGTAAAAAAAAGAAAGAAAGATTGACGAGTACGTCTTCAAAGTCTTCTAGATTTTTTTTTTCTTTTTTTTTTTAATGTATAAATATATATATATATATATATATATATATATATATATATTAAAGATCGTAATTCTCGTTCGACTTTTTATCATTTCTTTCATCCCTTGAATATTATCTTAGTATACTTATAAAACGACGATATCTAACGATATTAAGTAAAACGTCGCGCCGAAATTATCTAGATCACGTGTAATATTAACCGAATAATTTCTTTCGATCAATGAAACTTCGATGAGGCTCGTTTTTAATTTCATAACTTTGATAAAAGTAGACTTACTAATAGGTTTACACAAATCCGAAGGGAAAAAGAAAAATAGAAAGAAATTAGTTTACATAAATCACGTAAGAACCCTTGATCGATCAATCCGATCTACGAATTCGTATCAATGATTCAAGAGAACAAAAAAATAAAAATAAAAAGAGATAAATAAAAATTACAATAAAAAAAAAAAGACGAATAAAACTTCATGTTTATGGCGATGTTTTGAATCGAAAATAGGGGTTGGTTGGGTGGAGATAAAAGATTAACAACGTTTAATTGAAAGATCTCTCGCTTTTCGATTTCGAAATACGAAGAAACGAGATATTTCAATCGATTAGTCCTTACTCGACCCCAACCACGTTTACCACCCCTCCACGTTTTGGTTTTCCCTCGCCCTTTTGAATTTATATCCTCGCCGGTCATGATATACGATTGTATTGCGATGGACGCCGTTTACCAGCGGACAATCGCACGTTGAAGCGAATTCACCATCTCCGCCCTCGTTTCCGTTTCTCGCTACCGAGTCTGACAAACGACAACGTTCAGCGAATAGAATGGTTAGACGATTGTTAGAGAACCGTTAAGATCGTATAATTTCTCTGAAGCTTTTAAAAAGAGAAAGAAAAAAAAAAAGAAAAGGAAAAGACATCTCCGGTGTAATACCTTCTCTTCATTCTTTTTTCTTTCATTTTTTTCTTTCTTCTCTTTTTTTTTTTGTTCTCTTTTCAATTTAAAAAAGTTTGTAGAGGATCGTTCGATAAAGGTTATCTAATGGTTTTTTCTTCTTCTTCTTCTTCTTTTCTCTTTTTTTTCTATCTCTCTTTTTTCTTTTGAATAATGTATTTAAACCTAAACTTTTGGTTATAATGGTACAAGATAAAATTAACGTAATGTAAGATTTAAGATTAAATTATTTTGTAACATGTACATGGATATATAATATCGTTTGATTATGATTATATATGAAATAAGTATATCGATCAAATTTCAGATAACTAATTGTTGAAAAATCTTTTAATTTCTGTTATTATTATTTCTTATTATTATCATCATTGTTATTATGTTTATTTCTGCTGTTATTATTTCTGTTTTATTCTATACGAGTGTATCTATCGGATAGAAATTTATTACAAATCATTAGTATAACGATTACATTGTCAGATATCTAATTACTTTTCTCTCGGAAAAATATTATCTATATAAAACATATTTATCTTCGAAGCTTGTGAATGAATATTTTCATCAGAAAACAAAAAAGTCTCTTTCGGATAGATTTTTATTCTAAATCAACCCTTCTCACATCGGTCTCTCCCCCATCGATAAATCCTACGTAGCAGAAAAGCTCCCAAAAAAATAAATAAAAAAAAAAAAAAACAAAAATGAAAAAGAGAGAAAAATAGGCACGCAATGCAGAAAAATACGCGAGAATTTAGTCTGATAAAGAAAGGAGGGGGGAAAAAAGGGAAAAAGAGAGAGAGAGAGAGAGAGAGAGAGAGAAAGAGAGAAAAAAAGAGAATAGAAGAAGAAAACGAAAAAGAATGTCAGAGGGTGGAAAAAAGAGTTTTCTCGAGAAATAATAATAACCGTACAAGGCTGCTACAGATAAGCAATTTTTTTATAAGCTTTTTGAAATGGTCTTCTTTCTGTTCTTTTTCTTTTTATATATACATGTATATACATACATACATACATACATACATACATACATACATACATACATACATACATACATACATACATACATACATACATATATGTATATATATGTATGTATACATGCATATATTTTTTTTAAGTGTACTATGAACCAATTGTTCCAACTTTTGAAAGAAATGAATAGAAATATTCGGAAAGTTTGATGTTTTCCATTTGACTGTATATATATATATATATATATATGTATATACATATATAATAGAATATATACATATATACATATGTAGTAGAAAAAGAGAACAGTTTATTTTTCTTTACGCAATATCGCTATGAAATCGTTTCATTCGACGTCGAATAGAATAATCAAGATATCCGATGATGTTTTCTTATTGTTGTTGAAAATAATAGAATGTCTCTCATGTATATTTCCCTATGTATATATTCGTCCCTCCTTCTAACAATTCCACTTCGCGTGGGAAAGTTGCACCGGTGCTGTGTTTCACCTTCGAATTCTAGTTAACCCGACCTAATCGTTTCCCTGATTTACCCTCACGATAGATCTTAAATAATTTCACTTGTAAGATCGCTCTTTTATCTTATTTTTTTTTTTTTTTTTTTTTTAAAGACAATGTAAACTGAATTATTGAATATACATATATAGAAATATATATATATATATATTTATTAATTTATTTATAATGATAACGAGAAAGTAATAATGTCATTCTATAAATTTACAGAGTATAATAAAAAGCAAATATTTATTTTTTAATATAAAGAAAAAAAAAAGAAAGGATGATAATTTGATAGAATATAATTGCATTGACAAATAAACGGTAAATGTAATTGTTGTTGAAAATAATAAGGATTTATTATTCATCATAAAAAAAAAAGATAATTTGAAAAAACATTATCATTTACTCGGAATGAATAAAATCTTCTTAGGTAAGAAAACATGACTGATCTCGAAAAGTTTTTAAATGTCCTAAGAAGAACGAGTAACCTAATGATTTATGCATATAACGAGAGAGACTAGTTAAATTTAAACATATAATAAAGTTCTCACGTAAATTTCGATCAATCTTCATTTATTCGTAACAGATTTAATAACAGGATTATTTTCAGAAGCAAGCAAGAAAACAAAAATGAAAATAAATAAATAACACGTGCTTCAAATAGTTAAAATTTCACGAGGATAAAATATTAATACGAGATACGATTAACAATCTTTTTTCTCAACACATTATATTTAACAATAAGCATTATTAATTATCGTATTTTTAATAAAAGAGATAGAATTTAACGAATGTATAAATCTCGTTAAAAATATATACAATAGTTTTTTTTTTCCTTTCTTCTTTTTATTTTACAGAACACGAGCAGTAATATACGAGTGTTCGACCAATCAACGCAGTCAATAATTTTTCTATAATCAATTGACGTTTAAAAGAGATAGATAGATAAATAGATAGATAGATAGATAGGTAGAGAAAGAGAAAAAGACAGAATAAAAAAATAAAATAAAATGAAATACGATCAATACTAACTAATAAACTAGTAATCTACAAAATCTAATACGAAAAAGAAAAAACGTAGATTTTACTCTTAGAATATTTTAGATTTATTCTTTCGATCGTAAAGAATACATCTGTTTTTGAAGCTATCAAACATGTATCACTCGATCTAGGACAGGGAACTCTAAAACGTAGTAAAATTTTCAAGAAAATACCAACGATTCTCTTTTTCTCTTTCATTCAACGAAAGTTTAAAGTATACTAAGAAGAAAAAATTGTTTCGTTAATCATATAACTATAGGATGGAAAAGTTTTTAAATGATTATAATGATCGATCAATCGATCGATGTCTAAAACATTTTAGGATTTTAATCGGATTTTTATATTATAAAAATCAATGCATTTTTATTGTTTTAAAAAAGAGTAATTGATTTTTAATATAGGTTGAAAAGTTTTGGCCAATCTAGGAATTTTTGGCCCCTGCTGTATCGCACTCTAGATTCCTTTCATAAAAAAGAAAGAGAGAGAGAGAGAGAGAGAGAGAGAAAAAGAAATAGAAAAAAAAAAAAACACATTCCCCATTCTTTAGCACGCTAATTACCAAGAGCAAATATCCTGCATGAACGATTCAATGGTGATAAACAAACGTTCAGGGAGAATTGACATATTTAGGTCCGAAAAAAAGAAAAGAAAAAAAAATAATAAAGAAAAAAGAAAAAAGGGAGAAAAGATATTTGACATTCATTTTGATAAATGACGTTTACGACGACCACGACAATGCTGATGATGATGATGATGATGACGACGACGACGACGACGATGATAATAATGATAACGATGACGATGACGATGATCGATAATAGGAATATCGAATTACGTCGTATGATCGAGCTTGGAGTAACTAATTAAACTTTATTTGCTTTCGGATACGGGCTCGTTAAATAAAACAGATAAATATCGTAGGTATCGGCTATTGGTTTATTTTCATACCGACATGAGAGAAATGGAAAATGTTATTGCTTTACGTTACGTGTTTGGACACGATGCGAATAACTTAACTAGCCAGTGTCGATTGTTAAATTTTCTCGTTGCTTTTACACAAAAGCAAACAAGAAAAAAAAACAGAGAAGAAAAAATTAAAGAGAGAGAGAGAGAGAGACAGAAATATAATCCAGACAGACAATTTATTATATTTGACAATGTAAGAATATATGTAGATTCTTCTTGCTTGTCCTTTGTATAAACGCGATAACGAGATTACTTCTCTTTTATTAGAAATTTGATAATTTTTCGTGGACAAGCGTAATTTCGATAAACTTGCCAAGTAATTTATCAACAAGTATCTACTGTTAAATCGTTTATCTCGTCGATCGTTAAACTTTCTCTTTTTCGTTGCTTTTAGAAGGAAAAGAAATCCTTAGACGAACAATTTATTATATTTCATATATTTCTATGATATAATCTGTAGATTATTCTTGTTTATGTTTGTATAAACGAGATTGCTTCTCCTTTGTTAGCTTAGAAATTGGACAATTACGTGAACAAGCATAACTTTGACAAACTTGCCAAGTAATTTATTAACAAGTATCTACTGTTAAATCGTTTATCACGTCGATTGTTAAATTTTCTCGTTGTTAAAAAAAAAAAAAAAAACTCCCTAGACGAACAATTCATTATATTTGATATATTTCTATAATATAATAATAATAATAATATATATATTCTTTTTGTTTATCTTTGTATTAACGAAATGATGTCTCTTGTATTAGCCCAGAAATTCGACAATTTCGAAGACAAATATAACCTTGGCAAGCTTGCCAAGTAATGTATTAACAAGTACCTACTGTTACGTCCTTTAACAGTCGCGTAGGAATTAACCACTCGTAGAATCATTTCGTGCAAACTATTCCAGATGGATATAACACAGGAAGTTTCTCTAACGTCTTGTAAAGCTCATGGATAAGCTTTCAACCGGATTTAAATCTAATGAAATTGATAATTCTGTTTTCCTTTTTCCTTTTTCTCCTTTCTTCAAAATTCTTGAACACAAATGTGTATTATTATTTATATAATACGAATACGTCTTGATTATTACACGACAGATTTTAATAAATCCTTATTAAATCCTTTGTAGAAAGTTCGCCAGTAAGCTTTCATCGATCGTATTCAAATCTAATAAAATCAAAAAAATAAATAATTAAATAAAGAAGTCGATATTTTTCTTCTTCTTCTTCTTCTTCTTCTTCTTCTTTCTTTTTTTTTTTTTTTTATTTTAATTTTGGCTTCTTGAACAAATGCTTATCGTTATTTAACGAATACGTTTCGATTATTGCGTGACGTTTGAATAATTCTTTGTTTTTCACGAATGATAAATCTCCAATAACGTTTTAACCTTGAGATAGACGTCCAGGTAACCGCAGGTAATGACAAAGAAACATACGGAACGAATGCCAGCGACGATAATTACGGTCTGGTGCAACAAAATATTGGAATATCGACAGATTCGATCGTTGCGAATGGTTCCAATTCGCACGTTGAAAGGGCGTTAATAACTAACCTGAATGCTTTCAACGAAAGCTCCTTGGTCTTCTTTTTTTTTTTTTTATATATAACTATATTTTTATTTATTTATCTTTTTTTTCTCGTTATGGTTTCTACGCGGAGTTATAATATTGTAAAATTTATGCGAATGATAGTGGTAAATGGATCGAATTCTTTAACGGTGTCTTTCTTTTTTCTTTTTTGAATGAATCTATTAAACAATTACGAATATCAATATTATTTTGTAGTTTTGATTCTTTCGATTTTCTTTTTTTTTGTTTTGTTTTTTCTTTTTTTCTTTTTTTCTTTTTTTTTTGCAAATAAAGGATAATTATATAGCAAATCTTCATTGAAACGATTATTCTCTCTCTCTCTCTCTCTCTCTCTCTCTTTTTCTCTCACTTTTTTTTGTGTTAATAGTATCAATTTAAAAGTGTATCAATTAATTGGATAATTAAATTCCCAAATTTTTCTTTTTTGTCTTACAACGCCGAGGAGAATTATTCGTTCTCATTTATTGTATCATATTATTTGAGATGCGCGCATGCATATACAGGCACACACACACACACACACCGTAATCGAAAATTTTCTAGAATATCTGAGAGAACGAACTTCAAAATTACATTAACTCCAAAACGAGTTTTCACTATAGTCAATAAAATTTATTACGATTACGAGAGGTACTTGCGGAATTTAATAAATATTCTCGACTGGACATTTAGGATAGTATTATTACGTTGCTCTGAAGTAGTTATATCGTTTCATATACTACAATAGTACATAACAATTCGTTTAACTATTTCCTACTTATCACCGTAATATAATTACTACGCTGATATGATATCGTCGAGTTGTACTACTTAAAAAGTGTACGAGTTGTGCCAAAAGTTCGTTGATGATTAAAAAAAAACAAGCAAACAAACGTAAAAAGAACAAAAAATAGAAAAGAAAAGAAAAGAGAAGAAAAGAAGAATCAATTATTCTTTTCCGAGAAATTTTTAATTAACTTCTCACTTTTTCTCAAATCTATAAACGTGGCCACAATAATCACGAGCCTAAAAAGCTTTCGAAAATGATCGATTAATTTTTGTTTCGTTAACATTATTCGCTCCTTTTGCAATCCAATTACGTCCACGCGTGATGATGTCGGACAATAATTGTTTTTTTTTTTTTCTTCTAAATTAAACAACAAAAATAGTAGAGAGAGAGAGAGAGAGAAAGAGAGAGAGAGAGAGAGAGAGAGAGAGAAAGGAAAAGAGAAAAAGAAAGAAAGAAAAAAAAAGAAAATGTTAACTCATGAAATTTCATTTCTCCTCTCTTCTGTGTCGATTTCATTATTTTACGTTTTTCCTTTCGTTTCGTTTTTATTTACTTATTTATTTTGTTATTCTTTTTTATTTAAAAAAAAAAAATTGTATTTTACTTTATTTTATTTTCTTTTTTTTTTTTCTTCTATTCTTCCTTTTACACCGACTGTAACGCGGGATTAAAACGAAGTGTAGGATAAAAGTGCGTCGTAAAAAAGAAAAAAAAAAAGGAAGGTAAAACAAGAGAAGGATTCGTTTGTGCCGCGTATTAATTTTCGTTTCGTGAGCCAGTGCCGCGACAATCCTCACTAGGGAAAACCACCTTCAACATGCTCAGTTTTTCACGTTATTCTCCAGTTGTTTAACGCACCAACAACGATCTCGGACGTAGAATCATATAAAACGTACCAACTGGACGAAAAAGAAACGAATGCGAAATGTGTTTCTCGCTTGTCAAACATATTCAAAGAGTCAGTAGTAGGCATTGATACTTTTTTTTTCGATGCTTCGGATAGTCCTTTTCATAAAAAAAAGGAAAAAAAAAAAAAGAACTTTTCTCATCTTTTGTTCTCTATATTTTTTATTTGCTTTTTCTTTCTCTTTTTTGTTTTTACATATAGCTTTTTTTTTCCTTTTACACACAGAAGTCTGCTCATACGTCTATTATTTTTGATAAATTAAGAGATATTTTTTTTTTTTTTTTTTTTTTTTTGATAAAAATAATAATACTCTTGATAATATGTCAAAAAAAAAAAAAAACTAATACTTTGATAATACGAAAGAATAATGTATTAAAAAAAAAAAAAAGTAGATATTTAAAAAAATATGTTTGATTGAGAGAAACTAATTCGATGAACGGATTAGAGGATTAGACTTCTTTTTGTTTTTTTGGATATGATTGACATTACAAATTGTTTAAAATGAAATTCAATTTTTGTGCAAAACAAATTTGTAAAGGTGATGT
Organism: Vespula pensylvanica; assembly: GCF_014466175.1. Lineage (NCBI taxonomy): Eukaryota > Metazoa > Arthropoda > Insecta > Hymenoptera > Vespidae > Vespula > Vespula pensylvanica. The sequence continues at coordinate 2,108,028 of NC_057705.1, read as the reverse complement.
AAAATTACATTCGAAACATTCGAAATTTTTTATATCAAGAATAAATGTTCGTATTTCCATTAGACACTTATTCAAACAAATCTAGGCAAGTATAAAACACTCGAAAAACTTTTTTTTAAAATTCCATTCACTACGAACGAACGTTCGTATTGATCTTTACGGAATCAAACATGTTCTTTCTAAAAAATTTATTTCCATCGTCGAAACTAAGAATTCAATTCACGTACATCGAATTTTACGTGATTCATATATCCATGCATATTATATATCGTCGAACGATAACTGCGAATAAATCTTCAATTTTATATTAAACACGTATTCAAACAAATATATAATAATAATAATAATAATAATAATAATAATAAAATACCCAATATTTCATATATATTTTATTCACTATGAACGAGAAAGCACGTATCGATCAACTCGAACAAAACATATTCCTTTGAAAAAATTTATTTCTGTCATCGAAAAGCACGTAACACACGTATACATCGTATTTTATCCGATTCACCCGATATATTTATATTATCGACAATTCGACACGCACACAAACACACAGAGATGTATTTTGATATATATATATATATATATATATATATATATATATATATATATATCAAAAATAATGAAATCCTCGACGATTTCAATAATTCTATCATCTTACACGATTACAATTATGTATACGTGTATTGTTGTGCTTTGTAATGTAATAAACTCGGATTTATATTTACCAAGAAACAAGAGAAACTAAGTAAATAGTCGCTACGTTTCCGGTTTCGTATAAAAGGCTTCTTTCGAGTGTAATTAGAGAAATTAATACCATGGATTATGAGAGTAAGTTGGCCCGTTATGACGATACGTTTACACGGTAGATTAGAAGGGTAGTGTCGAGTGAGGTTTAAGCTCTTGAGATGCGCGAGATCTCATTTATCGGGTGAGCTGAAAGACGAGAAGTGATTTTCTCGTTGGAGAATGCTGTTGCTGAAGGATCCTGTCGTCGTTTACTTCGAAACTAGCAAAGCTTCTACTACCCCCCTCTTTTTCTTTTTTCTTCTTCGTCTTTTTCTTTTTTTTTCTTCATTTACTTTCTTAGAAGAAACTCTCTGGTCTTCTATATCTTTTCTTCTCTATTTTTTTCTCCATTTCTTTTTCTTTTTTTCTTAATTACCATACCCTCTAAGAAAGTTAAACGAAAATGGGGAATGTTTAGAGAGAAAAAAAAAAAAAAAAAAAAAAAGAAAAAATGTGTAAGAGAATAATTGTGGATAAAATATATTTTCTCTCTCTCTCTCTTTTTTTTTTTCGTTTGAAAGAAAGAAGGAAAATAACAATGATCGATTTTCTAATTGACATTGAATGAAAATTAATCCAATGAATTACAGACAACGTACATATAAATTTGATCACGTCAAAGCCAGATCGATATTCTATCAGGTCGATCGTGTGGTTGACCGAGAGGCTTTTAGAAATTGCGAATTGTTTAGGTATTATAGAACATGAATGGACACGAATAATATCCTATGAAACAACGTACATACATACATACATACATACATACATACATACATACATACATACATACATACGTGTATATATATACACACACATATATATATATATACATGTGTATATATCTATATCTATTATTATCGACGATAGGATACAGTAATATATATTAGTGAGGAAATAATACGTCCTTTGAATATAATTATAATCAAAGTCGTAAAAATTCGTATAATCAATATTAATTTACAAGCTTTACTAACAATAAAATCAATTCTTCTTCAAATCAACGATTACTTTATATTACTAATAAAAAAAAAAAAAGAAACAAAAAAAAAATAGATTCGGAACAAAGACTTCTAATCGAAAAAAAAAAAAAAGAATTACGCTTGAAAATCATAAAAATTCGTGAAATCATTCTTCACGTAGATTTGCAAGCTTCATTAACGATTAGTTTATATTACTGCCATAAAGAAAAATAAATTTAAAGCAAAGATTTCTAATCGAAAGAAAGAACTACGATGGAAGTTATAAAAATTCGTGAAATCGTTATTAGTGAAATTATTATAATAGATTTGCAAGCTTTATTAACGATCGAGCCAATCTTTCGTGAAATTAACGATTAGTTTATATTACTAGTAAAAGAAAAAATAGACTTGGAATAAAGGCGATTAAGAAGTTTAGGGGAGAGTAATTAACGGAACGCTTATTAGCGGTGTCCGTGCTTTCACATTGGTGACAGCTGACGAAGGGAGATGACGTAACGGTTGACGAGCGATAACGAAATCGATCGATCATAATATACGCGTACACTATATCGAGCTTTGCTTCTACAAAGGACACAGATAACTAGGCCCCTGATTCACGAACAACCAACCCAAGAGTCGATCTGTTAACGCTCGATGTGCGAAGCCGAAGCCTTCCATCTCTCTCTCTCTCTCTCTCTCTCTCTCTCTCTCTCTCTCTCTCTCTCTCTCTCTCTCTCTCTCTCACTCTTTCTCTCTCTCCCTCTTACTCTCACTCTCTCCCTCTCTCACTCTTTCTCTTTCTCTTTCTCTCCCCTCTCTCTCACCCTCTCTCTCTCTCTCTCTCCATATTTGACCGATCACATCGCCATTACTATCGTCAATCGAATTATCGATGATGTTTATTCAAGATATACATATGTAACGTATATACATACATACGTACGTATATACACACATACATAGTTCCAGATATCTGTAAGAAATTGTTAACGATAACAATTCCTTTATTTTTTTCTATTTTTATTTTCGATAACTTCCTTTTCTTATTATTTTTTTCTTTTTTTTTTTTTTTTTTTTATACACTAAGAAAAAATAATCAGAGGTACATCGAGTTGATCATATTATTATAAATGCTTATAGACGTAACGAGAAATTACGCTGCTTTAAGAATTCGTAAAATTTGTTTACAATTTTACTTGGTGTTTATAAAAGAAATTACATCGAATTGGCGATATATCAAATGTATCTGAGAAATTGTAAAATGTTCATTCTTTTCTGGATGATAAAAAACGAAAAGAAAAATTGATTATTAAATCTTTCCGGAATATTTGTTAACGAAGTAATATTTTTTTGTTAAACGAACGAATAAAATTTAATATCGTTTCAGTTTATATCAATACGAACTTGAACACACTTGATATATTAATATTTAAACGATTTATATGATTCGCACGATTTCATGTTTTGTTAAAAAGATCATAGCAAATAGATGATAACGTAAGCTAATAACGATTTTCTAATATTTACACGGAGATAGGAAAAGCCAAAACGAAAAAAATGATAGCTACGGTTGAACGTATCGTAGTGTGTATATACGTATATATGTATTTGATATGCATCTATATGTATGTATTTGTGTATGCACGTCGCGATAACTTGGCGATAAAGTTCTCGCTCGTAAATATTAGGATAACGCTGTTCTAGTTTGGAATACTAAGCACGTATGTTTTCGAATATGATCATTCGATCGATCGATCGATTGATCGATCGATCAATTGGTCAATCGATCGATCGTTCGATCGACCTTTTGATCGATTTATGCATTCCGGTTGCACTCGTTCGGATATCAAACTTGATAAAATTTTAGTATACATTTCAACTCGACGAGAGTTCGATTATATTGAGAAGTTTTTTTTTTTTTTTTAGATCATAGCGATTAAAATATTTTCAAAATTTAAGTATTAGGTATACCTAATAAATAAATAAATATATATATATTATGTATTAATTTATTTTTGATAATAAATATATTTTAATATAAAATAAATTCGATAAATCGAAAGGAAGTTATAAAATTATATATATATATATATATATATATATATATATATAAATGTAATAACTATGAGCGTGCAATTAAAGATCGAAAGAGGTGAAAATTAATTGAGATATGTAATAATCTCTTATGATTATATATATATATATATATATATATATATATATATATATACACGCACGCACACATATATACAGAGAGAGATATAGATATAGATATAAATATAAATATAGATATAGATATAGATATAATGAATAGAGAGACAATGGTTTGAAAATGATCATTATAAACGGAATTATCTAGAAGGGCATTTTGCCAGAATTAATTGTACGATATAATGTAATACTTCCAAATTGTAATTATGGAAAATTCATGGCAACGAAATCACGTCACGTACAAAAAGAAAAGAAAGAAAGAAAGAAGAAGGAAAAAGAATATCCGCATAATTTCACGTACTTAAAATACTCACGTAGTTATTTCTTTTTATTTATATTCGACGAGATTAACCACCGATCAATACACGATTTATTTGTTTAAAAACATCAAATACCAAATCAAATATTATAAAAAAGAAATATAAAAAAAAATTTTAATAAAAACAAATTGTTTCACATAACGCTTTTTAGACTGGGATAAAAAGTTTTTAAGCGATTTTAAAAATCAATTACTCTTTTTCGAGACTTCTTAGACTTGCAGTTAGTACTGTAGCTTAGTAAGTTAAACCTCTAGTTTTATAGCTTCTGAAAAGAAAAAGATCGGTCTAAAAAGTCTCGAAAAAGAGTAATCGATATTTAAAATGACCTAGATATTTTCGACTCACTCTATATATACAGTAAACTATATACATACATATATATATATATATATATATATATATATATATATATAAACACATACAAAAACTCTATAATTTTGTAACGAAATGCATTTAAGGGTTAACAAAAAAATAACGAAAGGTATTTTGTTAAGCTTTATACGATGCAAATGTAAACAAGAAAGAAAGAAAGAAATATAAAAAGAAAGAAAGAGAGAGAGAAAGAGAAAGATACATTTATTATTAAATGTAAGAATGGAATATGTTACTCTCAATGGATTCAAAAGAGAATGAAGAAAATGTTTGCTAGTAAAAAATAATTGAAACACCTGGTCTTCTCACACAGAGAAGAATAATTAACTATGTTTGAAACGAACGTGTTTACTAAGGTACCAACGTTAATTGAAGAATTCGCTTTCTCAATCTAGGAATCGAATAATCGCTAAATCGATTTAGCTTTTAAATATAAAATAATGTAAATGCAGCATCCGTTCGAGTGTACCCTTAAGAATAACGCTTAGTACGACTAACAAATTGCCCTAAATAGCAGTGAAAAAAGCTCTCCTGATAAGTAGCTGTACTTATCGTGCCATTTTATTTTATCTTCGAAAGAGATTATCTTACTTTTCTCCGTGATCGGATTAAATTTATAACGCTCTGTCGGGGACACATAAAACATATCGAAGATAAGTTAGAATAAATTACACGAATTTTTGTCGATATATTCGAGGAATCGTTCTGATCGAATCCGAAAAGAAAAAAGAAAGAAGAAAAAAGTGAAAGAAGAAAACTTTGAAATATAATTATTAAATCTTCTTTAGTTAATCATAATTTTATTTATTTTATTATTATTTAACTTTCATTTGTTAATCAATTTTCTTTTCTTTTTTGTTATTCCTCAGAAAAAAAAGAAAGCAAAAAAAGTATGAAGATATTCGAGCTTAGAAATTAACAATGAATTTTTTAAGAACGAATTTTTTGATCTCTCATCAACAAGAAATCTTTCTTCGACTTATCGAGAAGTTCGTATTAAAACAGATAAATTTTGAAGATATGATTATTAAATATCGTAAATAATAATTTTTCTTTTTTCTTCTTCTTCTTCTTCTTTTTTATAATCATCGATAAAGTAGAAAAATACAACGATACACGGGCTTCGAAATTTTAATAGCGGGTGATTTTAAACGCGACAATGAACTTTGACATATTGACCCTCTATAACCCAATTTTTTATCGTGTCTATAAAAAAAGATTATATACTCGTGAAACTTGTAGTATTAGTTATACAAACATAATAATTTAATAAATAATCATGTAACTGTTTATACGAAGTACTGCAATACTGATATAAACGATGTAACTGATATATTTTGTTATACTAATTTAGTAAATTTAGTATAATAGTATAACAATAATATAGTATTTGTTACACTATATACTACTATATACTATACTATATAACTAATCGTGTATAATGTGAATATTAATCGTGTAGCTGTAAAATGAAAAGAAATTAAATTAAAAAGAAAAGAAAATAAAGATATTACTAACAAGTGAATTTAAAAATCAATACGACGTTATGGGGGGTCAATTAACGAAAAAGTTTTCATCGAATTTTTCAGAAAATCGATGTCTCGCTTTATAAAAAAAAAAAAAAATAAAAAAAAAAAACAAACAGTTAAATTAAAACAAGCGACGCTATATCGAAGTATCATAAATAATCATTATCATTTGGCAATTCACGAAAAAATGTTCATGAACTAGAACAGAACGAACTATAATTTAAAAAAAAAAAAAAAAAAAAAAGGAAAAAGAAAAGGAATCTTTTCTATTAAAATTGTTAACGAAATTAGACAGTTTAATGGTGGAGGTAGTTGAAAATAAATAAATACATAAATAAATAAGTAAATAAATAAATAAAAAGAACGAGAGAAACGTATCGACGAATATTTGTGTTTAACGGTGGTGTGAAAAAAAGAACCCATCAAAAAAAAAAACAAAACAAAACAAAACAACAGGAAACAATTCTAATGGATAACATTGAACGTATCGTGCGGAAGAGAAAGGTTTTACCGTTTTAAAATGCAGCCGAACTTGTGCAATTTCATTTGGGAAAGTTTCAAAGGGAAAAGGGACGTCAAAAGGATCTCTTGGAGCGTTTCTTTTTCTTTCTTCTAGAGTATACGAAAATGGCGAATGGGATGTTGGAGAGAAAGAGATAGATAGATAGATTGAAAGAGAGAGAGAGAGAGAGAGAGAGAAAGAAGATAAAAAGTGCAGGGTAAATTCGTGCTCGAAGAGACCAACGGGCGCCGATCGAAGAAGCTCCTTGTTCTTCTTGTCCTTCTTCTTCTAGTGAACTAAAAGAACGACGAGTTTCTCCTTCGGTTAAAGTGACTCATTTTTTATCCTTTTCTTTTCTTTTCTTTTTTATTTTACTTTTGTTTTTTTTTTTTTTTTTTTTTTGAAAGGGTTGTCTTTATTTTTTTTTATTTTCTTTATTATTAATATTCTTTTTTCTTATTATTATTCTTTCTTTTTACATTTCTTTTCTATCTTTTTCTTTCTTTCTTCCTTTCTTTCTTTCTTTCTTTCTTTCTTTCTTCCTTTTTTTTTTTTTTCTTTAATTTTCCTCTCGATCCTACGTGCTATTGGAAAAAACAATTTTGTTCCAATCATAGCCGAGTCCGATCGACTCTTTTCATATCTATGACATATCTTTCATAGCTATTACCTTTTTCTAAAACTTAAGAGGATCATTCGATTCATTCGATTGGATTATGTTAGAGGTATTCCAAGATAATTTAACGGCAGATTAACTTGAAATTCTTCTATCTATATCTTATCAATATCTTATTTAATGTTAAAGATTAATATTAAAATATTTGTTTCTTGCTTGTTAAATATTCTTTTGAAGAAAAATTTTAATTTTGATATTATTCGACGATCTTATATATACGAGGACAACGAATAAACGTAAATCGTCGGTGACATACTTCGTAAGCCAAAGAGGGCCAAGAATACGCCTTATTTTCTACACTTTGTCGTAGACAGGAATTGCCAGAGAATTGTCTGACTTTTATTCTTTCTTTCTTTCTTTTTCTTTTTCTTTCTCTCTCTTCTCTCTTTCCAATACTCTCGAGTTTTCCCTCGTGACTCTTATCCGTGGTATCCTAAAGGTCGCCTCATCGTGACGAATCGACCAATGCACATGTCGGACACAAAATAAGTGTTTGTCCTTTTCTTCAAATTGAACGAGTAATTTTTTGCTGATCGAGAAAAAAAAAATAAAGAATTTCTCTTGCTTCTTGTGAAAATAGAGATTCGCTCATAAAAAAAAAAAAGAACGAACAGAAACTACGAACGAAATTGATTGAATTTTTATCCAAGACATTTTGATTGGTTCGCGGTCAATTATTAACATTTAAAAGAGAAAAAGAAAAAAGAGAAAATGTAAAGGAAATAAAAGAATATGATTTAACGTTGTTATTAATTTTAGTTTGTTATTTCTTAATATTCGTTATTTAAAAAAAAAAGAAAATAGAAAAGAAAAAGAAAAAAAGAATAGAGAAAGTATGAACTACGATAAAAAATTGAACATTACATTCCAATCGACTGAAGAACAATTTTTAATTTCGATAAACGTGAAAAAAGCAAGAAAGAAAGAAAGAAAGAAAGAAAGAAAGAAAGAAAGAAAAAATAAAACAAAAAAAAAGAACAAGAAAGAAAAAAATAATAACCTAAGTTTACGTTTCTCTCGTTCTTGTTAACTTTAGAAAACGTTCGGGGAAAAAGGGGAAAAAGAAGAAGAAGAAGAAGAAAGAAAGGAGAAAAGGAAAAGGAAAAAGCAAGAAAAGAGAAAAGAGAAAAGAAAAGAAAAGAAACGTACAAAAGAAGGCTAAAGTGAGAGAAAGACATGTGCGATGGATAAAGTTCAAAGATCGAAGGGACGATACGAAGGGCAAGGACGAAGACCTTACAAAAGTCAGAGTTGGCAGGGAACATCAAAAGGATGATACTTTATTTTCTTCGACGAGAACGGTCTCGATCGATCGTAAGGCCCCACGTTTCATTCGTTTAAACGTTCTCTATCCTCGGTGTAAGAAGAGTCGAGCCAATTAGGAGCAAAGCATCTCGAGACGTGAACGAAAAGGTGCGAAAAGGGGACAAAAAGGGAACAACATACCGAGGGTAAAGTCTATTCGGATAGAAAAGGAAAAAAGAGAAAAGAAAAAGAAAAAAAAAACAAAAAAGGAAAGAGACATACGACGTGGGATCTTTTGAAGAAATGGCCGCTGGTAAGTATAAACGTACAATTACGAGAAAGAATTCATCGATCGGAAAGATGCTCGTTAAAATGATATTATTTCTTTAATTATAGATAGATAGATAATTTTCCAATTAAATATCGTTAAATGATCGAATTTATAACTACTCGTTATGGAAATAATTTTTGTCTTATTATAATTTTTATATATTCGACTTTGACTTTGAAC
>NC_057705.1:2088908-2096408 GCF_014466175.1 Vespula pensylvanica | reverse complement strand
TAGAAGAGAAAAAAAAAATATATGGATAATCCAAAATAATAAATAAAAAAATATATTATTAACAAACGAAATACGTATTAATAAATTAACTGATGGATTAATAACTTAATAGATTCAAATATATTTCGATAATAGATTAAATTACGCGTGTAAATATATTCTTTCGTCGTTGCTAAATCCTATTTCTGCTTTTTCTTTTTTTTTTTTTTTTTATCAAGTAAGCCGAAAAAAAGGAGAAGATAAAAGAAAAACAAATCACATATCAAATCGTTTATTTATTTTCATTTTATGAACTGTATATACTTCGTTATTTACCTTAGTACGCCTTGCAGCGTTTGCAAACAAGAAGTTTACGCGTACTCGTCAGGTTATCTCCCAAGTGTATACCAAGAAAATGGAGACGGACACAGTTTGTTGTGTCCGGAGAAATTTTATTTCTTTTTTTTTTGTTTCTATCTCTCTATCTCTCTTTTTTATTTCTTTTTTTCCTTTTTTCTTTCTTTCTATCGTCGTCCACGGAATAGAAAAGACTGAGTAACTTCCTTTGATATCGCTATTATACAAGTAAAAGAGAAACAGAAAGAGAGGGGAAGGAGAGAAAGAGGGAGAGAGAAAGAGAATAGGTAAGAGGGAGAGGGAGAAAGATAGAAAATAAACGTGACCAATCGAGATTTAATGTCTTAACTGTTTCAAGACTTCATTGTGGTTTCCTCGCAACAAATTTGAATACAAATGAGAATCAATGATCGTAATCGTCTTGTAATACTGGAATAAGAACGAACTCAAATAAGTTTGCTTTGTTTCTTCGAACGAAGCAGAGATACACATTCATACAGGTTGAATCAAAAGTTCTTCGATCGTTTTAAAAATTAATTCTACTCCTTTCTCGAGATATTTTTTGTTTTGTTTTGTTTTAGGAATAATTTATTTCTCTCTCTTTCTCTCTCTCTCTCTCTTTCTTTTTCTTTTTCTTTTTCAGATCGTAAAAACTATACCGCCGATCGGCAGAAACTTTTTTACGTACGATTTGAAAAAGAAATTGGTACTGAAAAGTTTCACTGAGAAAAGAAAAGAAGAGAAAAGAAAAAAGAGTAGGTATAATTGATCTTTTTTTTTTTTCAAAAGATCGGCAAAGAACTTTTGACCTACCCTGTATTTTTCTCTTTTCTCCTCGAAACTCTTCGAAACGTATTTTCTATTCCGAATGCGAATATTCCAATGATAAATCTCTGCGAATAGAACGAACGATTTGCACGTTCTATCGTCTTCGAGCAAATAGCAAAACTTTTCATGAAATTTTACTTCGCCTTACGATTTCCTTTGGCAAACGATACTCACGTTTGAAGTTGTACGTCTTAAATCGTGCAGGAATTACTATATTTTCAAATTAACTTTAGAAAAAAAGAATTGGTAAATTCAGATTTATTACTTTATTAATTGAATTCTGTTTTTGATTTGTGTCTATAACCATATATCATAATTATACTGTTCTATCGTATACATATTTCATACGTAAATAATTGATCAAATAATTCCAATTAATATCAAATTATTATCAAAATATAAATATACCAGTATGAAATAACTATTTAAATATAATGTCAATATAGGTAATAGTGAATTATTGCTTATATTAATTTAATATAATAGTAGATATTTTAAATACTATTATAATATTATTATGACGGTATAATAATCTTATATTAATTTTTGCTATTAATCGTTCTATAATTTCTTTTCAATTATATATTTTATATATACATATGAAAGATATAATTAAAAAGAAATTCTTTTTGTAACGATAGAAAAATAGAAAAAAAGAAAAGAGAAGAAAAAGAAAACTAAAGGATAAAATATAAATCAATTATTTACGTATGAAAAATTAAAATTAAAAAGCATTATTCGTAGTTCGAGGACAAGAAAAAGGAAACGAGAAAGAAAAGTGAATGTCAGGAAAATGCGTTCAGTTATCGATTTCTTTTGAAACCTTTAACAAAGGAACGAACAGCATGAAAATAACGATCATGATGACGATCATCCTAACGTAATTATCTCATTCATTGATTTCAATTCATTTCATTGGATCCTGATACAGCTCTTGGTCATTAATAAACGAGAAAATGTTCGACTATGACGATGATTACTTCGAAACTCTTTCTTTCTTTCTTTTTTTATTTTCTATATTATTATTATTATTATTATTATTATTATTATTATTATTATTATTATTATTATTATTATTTCTTTTTCTATTTTTCTCTTTCTCTCTCTCTCTCTGTTTTTTTTTTATTAAACTCCAATGTCATCCTCGCAAATTCTCATGTATTATTATCTCCAATGGTCGTAGGCGTTATTCAATAACGTGATCTTCGTAATAAATAAGTAAATAAATGAATGAATAAATAAAAGGGTCTTCATTTCAATGATTAAATTTAAAGTATGCGCTATCTTACTCCTCTAAATTAGTATATATAAATATGTATTTATATAAGACTAGTCAAGTTATTTAAACTGAATCCGAATATGTCTTTAAAACGGAATAGAACAAAAAATAATTATAGAAATAAAAATAAGGGGAAAAAAAGAAAGAAAGAAAGGAAATGTTATATAAACGAGGACTTACAAATGTTTTTATTAATAAAGTTATTATGGAGAAAATTCAATTCAATTATAACGCGACTTGTTTTTGTTATTAATAAATAGAGTGTGTATTGTTATATTTATCGCGTGAGAAGTATGAACAGTGAAAACAATTAAAATCGACAATGCAAGTTTTATGAATGCTACGTAAATGACGGTTCAAAAAAATAGTCATTTTTTATTATGAATTTGTAGATCGATAAAGCATAAAAAAAGATCTATTTTTACATCCAATTAAAAAGAAATACTTTTATATGGAATTACTTCTCTGTAGCAAGTAAACAGTCTTTCGAATTTTTTTATTCATAAAAATTATTAATTAATGATTTTCAAAATTAATCGCACTATTTCTTTCTAAACTTTCTAAGCAGGTAAATCTTTTTGTTTCGAATTTTATAATTACTTACATGTTTTGGAACATCTGGAGAAAAAGTTAATTGATTTTTTTTTTCTTTTCTTTTTTTTTAGATCACCTATGTAGAAACTTCTATATACTATGTAGAAAGACTATATACTATGTCGATTTCTCTCTCAAATTTATTCGAAAATTTATAACATTACTTGACTTGGAAAAGTAAAAAATTATTCGTTTTAAAAAAGTATTCCAATATTTTTCTAATCAATTCTATGTAATACATACAAACATATGTTTCCGCTGTTAACCAATATTATTTTAACAAACTCCAATATATAATCATATATTTGCTTTGCTATCAAACAAAGTAGAAAGCGGTACACCGCAATGTAATAACTCGATTTTTCAACGAATGTAAAAATATCAAGCTTTCTATAATAACACGACGTAACCGGTGTTAGATTCGTTCGTGCGAAATATAAACAAAAAATAAATAAATAAATAAATACATAGATAGATAAAAAAAAAAAAGAACAAAAATGAAATGAAAAAAAAAGGACACATTGAAAAATATTTCCACATCTATGCGTTTTATAGAGACTAAACAATTTTTATTCTTTTTTATCGTACACGTTTCATTAATCATCAGAACAAACAAGTTGAATCAGCATGATCGAGATAAACTTTTCTTAAATCTCCCGTCACAAACTTTCTATCTTTATCTTTGGATAAATCTGTTAAATATCTTCTCGAGAAACTCACTATTCGTTTCATTAATCATTCCTCGTAAAATTCTAGCAACTTACTCTAATATTACGACATACGTACATAGGTATTAAAAAAAAAAAAAAAAAAAAAAAAAGGATTAAATAAGTAGATGATACTTGAATCGAGTAAAAGTGAAAATTATTAACAGACGAAAAAGGAAAATACGTACCTACTACTTCGTAAATGTTTTTATCGAAAGGAAAAGCAAAAAAGGAAGAAAGAAAAAAAGAAAGAAGAAAGGAAAGAAGAAATAAAAGAAAGAAAGAAACAATGAAAGAAAGAAAAAATATAATACAAAAATAAAAAGAAAGGAGAGAGAAAGAGAAAGAGAATCACACAAAAACGTACGAGGTAAAGAAAAAGTATTTCTGAGCTAAAACTCAAGTGGAATCTCAAAGTGTACTTTCCTTTCTTACCATAGAAACCCTTTAAAATTCCAATAGGCTATATCTCGTGCCACAGTAACTTTAACTAGCAAAAAAAAAGAAAGAAAGAAAAAAGAATGAAAGAAAGAAACTAAAAAAAAAAAAATAATAACAGCAAAAGGAAAGAAAAGGGAAAAGGGAAAATGGAATAATCTTCACGTTTCTTTTTTCTTTTCTTTTTTTCCTATTAAAAAAATAACTAGTTTTTCAAGTTCTACCATCACGTATGTATCTATTTTTCAGCTTTTATTAAAGCTACTTTAGTAAGAAATATCCTTGCAGATATCTTAAAATATTTATTAGGTTCGTTTGAAATATAAAAAGCATTGCTTATTATACGTATAAAAGATACGTGTATGTATACATACACGTATGTGTGTGTGTGTGTGCGCGCGCGTACATAGGGTGGGTCAAAAGTTCTCACATGATCTAATTTCTCTGATATTTTCTCTATTTTGCTTCTTTCCCAATTTTTAATTAGGCCAACTACAAGTTTAATTCGTGTTACAAGATACAAGATTAACTAAAAAAAAATTAAAGAACTTTTTCTTTCTTTCTTTTTTTTTCTTCTTTGTCTTTTTCTTTTTTTAAATCACTCGCAAAATTTTTATCTTACCCTGTACGTAGGCAGTCGTATACCTATAGAAATAGATTTAAAATACGAATGGAAATAAAAAAAAAAAAAAAGTACAAAGGGGAATAGGTAGAAAATAGATAGAGAATTCTATTTACGAACTGACATTGTTGACTGACTTAACGTTAGTATCTGGAAAATCCTAAAAGCTGAATGGGAATTTTCCTATACCTTTGACCAATATAAATGTATTTTACAATGGATAGAACATTCTCTCTTACATATACGGATCGGCAAATGCAAGATAGAACGAAAGAAAATTTTCAAAGAAAATGTACGAATATTCGCGCTTTTCCATTGCTACGAGTTTACTTTCTGTCTCCTTTACTAGTAAAACGTTCGTGAAATACATCTGAATAACATAATGCGCGTAGTGGAGCTAGTTTATTCACAAAAAAGAAAAAGAGAGAGAGAAAGAGAGAGAAAATTTTTTTTAAATTCGATATCGATGTAAGTTAAAAAATAAACTTAATCGTCAAATGATATTAATATTTTATCTTAACGTGAAATAATAGTAAGTACATAGAATAATATATATATATATATATAAATAAAAAGAATATATAAAATAATGATTAAAACATAAGAAAATATAATAAAAATAAATAAGATATATATATATATATATAAAATAAAACGCAGTAAAATTGTGATAATATAAACAATGATATCCAGATATATAAAATAAAAGAAAAATTGTCAGCTGACAGAGGTAAAATAATAGGTGGTGAGAATAAATGAGAGAGAAAGGTGGATACATTCCAATACGAAATAGAAATTCAATTTAGTAAACGATATTTATATATCATCTGCCTATAATGTATCGAAATATAATAAATCAAAAGGTTAGAGATCGTGCCAAATGTTTCTAGGTTGGTCAAAAGTTTCAAGATGGGCCAACAATTTTTAGACGATATTAAATATTAATTACTTTTTTTTTTTTTTTTCGATACTATTCCAACTAATTTCTTTCTTTTTTTTTTCTCTCCAAAAACCTATCCTTGTAGTTTTACAATCGGTTTAACTCGACAAACAAATAGGATAATCGATTTTTATACAATCGTTTATATATATATATATATATATATATATATATATATAAAAACAAAACTTTTCATCCACCTTCTAGATATGTCACTCCAAATTCTATAAATTTATCGTTTACCAGGATACAAAAAAAAATTTCAAACACGCAATCGTTCAATAGGAAAAACTGAAAAGACATGTAAAACGCGTTTGAAAAGGAGAGATCGAAACGATTTCGAGGCAATATAAATGAGGTTACTCTATCTCACTCTCTCTAGCCCTTTTTGTCTCTTTCTATTTTTCTCTTTCTGTCTCTCTATCTCTCTCTCGTTTTCGAATGCAAATTAACAAAGAAAGAGCGCATAAATGACCGAGAGAAGATACAAGAAAATAGATCGTAAAACTTACGTCTCTTCGTCGTTAATTTAAACGTTCTCAGCACGAGAGCTCTCGCCTATCCTTTATACTCGTTCGTTTCTTTTCTATTTTTCTACTTTTCTCTTTCTTTTTCTTTTTCATTCTTTTACTTTTATTCTTACACTTCCACAATAACCACCCATTTCCTCCTAACTTCCTAATCACCTGTGTTAAAAAACCCGACTGAAACCTTAATCCCTAATTCCACGATTCTTTAATTCACGAGTTCTCTTTTTATTGCATATCGTTTATTTTTCTCATGTACATTCTCGTCGTATAAAAACTCGTTAACGTCGTTACACATCGAATTATTTTTCCATGAATTTCGAATCAATTAATCAGCTCACGATTATCGAATTCATTGCAAATAATTATAAAAGGTGCAAATGATTATTAGATTTTAATTTTTTAAATAATCGATTGATAAAAGAAAATATTATAGAAATTTGATAAAAAAAAAAAAAAAGAAAGAAAAATGTACATATGCGTATACAATACAAATATACACTGCACTGATTATACATACATATATACACATATGTACATCCGATTATAGTATATACGACATATCTATTTATAGATGAGTCTTTGTACGTCTATCCGAAACAGTAGTAGTTTAGATAAGAATCACAAATACGGTTCGCACAACTCCATCAGCAGTTTGACTAATGCAACCGATTTGGCATGTGCCCGGAGTTCATGTATCTGAGATCGTTGAGATAAAGCACGAGTAGTCTCACGATGCAAAAATGCATCGACGGTCTGGCATACGAAATAAAATACGTAGTTATATAAAATAGCTAAAGGTTAAAACGTTACCTATGATCTTGCATAAATCGTAAAGATTTTATCGGAAGTAAAAAAAGAAGAAAAAAAAAATAAATAAAAATCGATCATATCAGACGAATTTTTTAATATTTGTTAAGAATAATTGTTCGATTTAATACGAATGATTATATTCGTCAAAGATCATCAATCTTATTTTTCTAATCTATAATAATAATCGTGCGTTATTTTCAGACATAAAAAAAATTTTTATCGGATTTTTCATTGACCGTGTACACGAGTTAGTTTCAACGGAATTACACATACAAAGTTTTTAGGCAAAATTCCAACCGGTTAACTCTCCACCGAAATGATGTTAACTTTCTTGAACAGCAATAATAGCGACATAACGATAGCCGTTTAAACGAGATTTAACTTTATGACAATAATAACGTATTAAAAGATATATA
>NC_057705.1:2046408-2086408 GCF_014466175.1 Vespula pensylvanica | reverse complement strand
TTAATAATAATAATTTAAATTGAGAACCAGAGTATGAAATACAATTGTTAAGTGACGGTCAATATTACGGCTTTATAAATGGTTATTGATGGTTACGACCAGGTTCAATCTGTTCGCAGGATAATTACAAGGAAATTACAGGACTTTGATTGTTCAATGCGTTGTAATTAGAAACAAATTGTATCTACGATCGTTATTAACGATTATTTGTCCTACGATTATTTCAGTGAAACTATGGTGATAAGCGATAAAATTTATCTGTGATAATATTGTAACATATAAACCGTTTATACGTTGAAAGCGGTGCAAGTTCGTCTACTTTGTTTTCATTTTGTTTTTTTATCCTTCGAAGTATCTAATTTTGCATTTCAATCGATCGAACAAGAGATTGATAAATACATGCGGTTCTTTTTTCCAACGATTGTTATTATACGAATCGTTTGAAGGAAAAAAAAAGAAATTATGTTTTCGTTGATCATACTTTTTATTTTATATTTGATATTGATCGTACGGATATATTAAATTAATACGTATTTATATTGAAATTTTATTGAAATTGTGTTTTCAAACTTTGATATTCCCTTTTTTTATTCACACTTTTAATGAATAAGTATAAGAGTCGTTCATTCATTTTTTCTTTTCGAAATTAAAACTTACACCGATTTCAAAATAAACGACAAATATATTCGTTCAAGATATATTTTAGTGTCAAATCGTACGTTTTTTTTTATTCTATTTTGTCGTCTTTTTGGCAGATAGTTATATCTATGTTTTCAATTTCTGTAACTCAAATCGATCCGAACGTAGGAACGATAATTTAATCGCATATAAATATATATACGTACTTACGTATATTTTGTTCTTTCTTTTTTCTCTTTTCAATTTTTCTTTTTTGTGTTTTTTAAAGAGTCAGTTAATTCCCGAAGGAAGAAATTTACTCGGCAATTCGTGCTGTATGTAATTACAAGGTGGTAGTTACCTAACGAAATTGACCCTTGAACTTAGGTCAAAAGTCTCCTCGAGCGGTCCAGCCATATCATTTCGTCAGTGAATTTTTATCTCCCGTTTAAAACAAGTACCGTACAGAGGCGAGCTTTTTTTTGAAATATAAAGTGAAAACACTCGAGAAGGTAAAGTTCATAATTTGGAGAATTTTATCTTAACGTTTTAATTTCATACGTATTTGGATTCGTTACTTTGAGAGAAATTATTTTCTATTATTTTACTAATACGTTAGTAAAAAAATATATATATATAATAAAACAAATAGCGTATAATATATACATATATATTTTTTACTATTTACTATACTATTTTTATCATAAAGTACAGTATACAAATGCATATGCATACGCATACACTTAAAATAAAAAATACTGTATGCATATACGTGTATGTTATTTATATATTTATAATACTATGTTTATAATCAATATAAATATATATATTTTATTTCTATCAAGATATATTTGAAGAAAAAATTCTTAATTGATCAATCATCTAGGAAAATTAGGGGAGATTTAGCTAGAGGCATATCAAGAGGCACATGAGAGCCAATTACTAAAGCGAAGAGAGAGGATAATTAACATCTTTGATGCCATCCACCGAAATTACTTGCTCGCTTAAACGATCCTATATACATATATAGACATATAAGAACAACCTTCTAAGTTCGTTCAACGTGAAAGCACTATGAAAAATTTAATTAATAATAATACATAGTATCAAACATATTTTCAATTTGTTATTAGATCGTAACTTTAATAATTTCCAATTCAGGTATCGCATGATACTTGATGAGTAATGATGTTTACCTGACGCTAACACGCTCAGTAAATATCCAATCATGCTATGCTTCCGGTTTTGTCATCCCTACCAATTAATTTCCTCTGACAAATTTATCACGTAGATTTCACCTGATAACATGAAGGCTTGATCAAAAAGAAAAGAAAAAAAAAAGAAAGAAAGAAAAGAAAAAACAGAAAAAATAAAATAAAATAAAATAATAATAATAATAATAACAATAATAATAATAATAATAATAATAATAATAATAAAACAATCTTTCCATTTAAAACAAATTGCCCACCGAGCGAAAATATTGAAAAGTGGAAATATGAAAAACTTTTCAAGCGTTCCTCTTTCTAAATTATTAACGAATAATACGATCATTCCATAAGAATATATTATGTAAATTATAAAGCAAATTTATTTAATGTATGTATGTATGTATAAATCAACGATAGAAACACATGACGTTCTATCATTTCGAATTATAATCGATGGCTTGATATTCGATAAGAATATTAATAAATATCATCTCATCAAATAATAATAGTCAATACTTCTGAATAATTACGGAAACGGTTCACGATCATCTTTCGTTTTCTAACTAATCGAAAGGATTTTATCCTTTCTCTGCTCTTTGCAATCGTATCTATAATAAAAAAAAAATGGGGTTAAAAGGATGCCGGAACGTAAAAGCTCGTGGCGATTTAACGAATTTATTTCGGGATGCATAATTGGATTTACTTATACTATGCTAACGAAAGCTTGATTCTTTCTTCTCTCTCTCTCTCTCTCTCTCTCTCTCTCTCTCTCTCTCTCTCTCCCCCTCTCTCTCTTCTTCTTCCTCTTTCTCTCTAAAATTAGTATAAACAAGTATCTATCTATCTATATAAGTATCTATCCAATCAGATGTCGTACTAAATTGATTTCGTACCGAAACTTCAATTTGCAAATTAAATAAATAATAAAATTAAAACTTTGTCCTACAACGACGAGACTGATTCCCGATTAAAATAGAAAAGAAAACGAAAGAAGAAAAAAAATTTTAATTTCGTTAAAAAACGAAAGCTACCAAAACAAAATTGACTGTGTTCAGAGATCGATTCGTTTCAATTAATTTGATATCTACGAGTTTGCAGTTTATCGAATCACGAAAGAGCCGAACTAATTTCGGGTTTAAAATATAAGTAAATAAATAAAATAAAATAAATAGAGAAAGAGAAAGAGAAGAGACAAAATTGGACGCGTTAAACGACGAAAGCTATCGCAAGAAAATTGACTATTGTTAGATCGATTCGTTCCAAGTCATTTGATATCTGTAATTCTGGAGTTTGTCGAATACCGAGAGGGTTAAATTCGCGAAAAGAAAGAAAATACACTTAGATATTTTAGGTATAGTTCGAAGCAACGTAACGACGAGCCTCTTTCTTCGAAGCGGTTCGTTTGGCACTTCAACTTTCTTAATTCTGTAAGAGGATCAAAAGTTCAGTCCTGAACTTCAAACTTTGTTCGTTCGTTCATTCGTTCGTTCCTTGGTTCGTTTCTCTTGTGAACCGTTATAAAATCATTGAGGTAAATAAGATCATTCGAGCTAAACCCCGAATTTTTTTTTCTTCCCCATTTTCTCTCTTTCAATCCAATAAAAATAATTCTGATTGATGTGAAAAGGAAAAAGAAAAAGAAAAAGAAAAAGAAAAAGAAAAGAAAAGAGAAAAGGAAGAAAGAAAGAAAATCATTGACGAAGAATTTATATTCTTTTTTCTTTTTTTCTTCTTCTTCTTCTTCTTTTTATAGATTTATTAATTAAATTATTTAGATTGTCAAATATTTATAAATTATTAAAATAACTAAATATTTAAATTATTCTTTAAATAAGATCGTTCGTTTAAATAACTCCCAATTTTTTTTTCCTCTTTTTCTCTTTTTAAATCCAATAAAAACAATTCTGATTGATATGAAAAAGAGAAAGAAAAAAGAAGATAGAAAAAACGAAAAAGAAAGAAAGGAAGAAACAAAGAAACTTATTGACGACAAATTTATAGTTTTTCTTTTCTTCGTTTCTTCTTCCTCTTCTTCTTCTTCTTCTTTTATACATCAAGTATCATTCATATCATATTTCCATAACCACCAGAGAAATGTTTTTAATGGTGTCCAACTAGGAAACAGTAGATGTCGTTAAAAGGACGGCCGATGCATATTCATGTAGGCAACACGTAATTCAATTCTAGGACCGTACAACATCAGTAATTATTCCGCCCCTGTTTTGTCCCTACGTGTGGATTTTTTGTCTTTTTTTTCTTCTTTTTTTTTTAATTTTATACGTCGATTAAAAATAAATTACACATTCAGAACAACGAATATATATATATATATAATAATAGTTTTTTTCAGTTAGGAGTCCTATTTTCTTATTTCGTCGATTCCTATGATTTCACTTGGTTGATCTTTTCGACATTTTCTGTGCGCACTCGCTTGCTCGATTCTCTATCAATTATTCAACAGTGATCTTACAACGTCGAATTTAGTTCGAAGGTAAAGCCAAAGAGAACTGTGTAAAGCATTCGAATACGTATGTATACATAGATACAACAAATGTATGTACAGTGTATATCGTGGTTTGGTATTCCTTCGCTCGAGTTAGTTTACCAAACTTGTTACTGAACAAGACAACGAAGAAGTAAAAAAAAAAAAGTTCTTTTCGTTCTCTATTTTCTCTCCTTCTTTAATTTCTTTTATTTTTTTTTTTTATTTTCTTTTTTTTTTCTTAACACGTTCGTCGTAAAACAAATCTTATTAATCAATACCAAAGACGATAAAAGTCCTAGAGATTCTATTGACAAAAATAAAAAGAAAAATAATCACTCGTTCGTTTAATTCTCTCGATGACTGAACGAAACAAAAATAATAATAATAATAAATAAACAAAAAGGATCAACAAAAAGAAGAGAATCGAAAACCCTTAACAAACGATAGCAATACGTTAAACCATAAGAAAAATCAATTAACCATTAAACGTAATTTGACTTTAATGATATCAAAAAAAAAAAAAAAAACAAATAAATAATATCGTAAAAATTGGAAAATTCTATCATTATAAATTCTATTATCTCGCTATGTTGTCTAGGGTTTATCACATGTCGATACGTGTTTCGGATAACCCATAAAATGGGATTAACAATGATGGCACATACTACGTCATAACCAACAAAGACCAAACCTACAGCTACGCTACTCAACTAATCGCAATAGAAGCTGAGTAAGCTCCGGGTAGGTTTATTAACAAGAGAAACTCGACGGGGTTCATGGAGTTAGGCATACCGGAAACGTGGCCAGAAATTTCACCGGAGATGGAAATAGCCGAGATTCTATTCGGTTTCGTCGATAACGTGATAACTCGCGAAAGAGGATACGAGTCTTTGGGGAGAGAGAATGAGAAGAGAAGAGAAAGGGGAAGAAGAAAAGGGTGAACTGATTTTCAGAGAAAGTTGACACGAGTCAGTTAGAATATATATCCGACAATAGTAAGCTCTGTCTTCGGTCCTTTGTAATAAAGGTATAATAGACAAACTCGGAAGTTAGTACATAGTTCTTGGTAATAACGAGCTAATGGCTTTCTATAAGAATCTTCGAAAGAGAGAAAGAGAAAGGGATGAACAAAACGAATAATAAAAACGATCGATGACGAACGTGTTAAGAGAGTAAAAAAGAAATAAAAAATAAAAAAAAAAGTGAAAAAAAAAAGAATTAATCTAGTTATTGGATTGCGATAATAGTAGAGGTTAGTAGAGTACTAGACAGACAGACGCCAGTTCTGTGTCTGACAACTGGTAACAAAGGATCGAAAATGATCAGACAAGAGTAAATGGAGAAGAGAGAGAAGGGAAAAAAAAAGAAAAAAAAAAAGAAAAAGGAAGAGAGAGAAAAAAACGATTTTCAAACTTTACAAGCATGGTTTAACAAATACAACTCGATGTAATAAGAGATATTGAAGAATGATAATAAAGTAAAAGTATGATATATATATATATATATACACATATTTTATATAAAATTAATATTATAGTTCCTTCGGGAAATATTAATTTGTGTCTCGTAATGGCTGCCGATTGATTAAAAAATTCGATGAGAAATATTGACTTTTCATTTCGTTTCGTTTCGTTTCGTTTCATTTCGTTTCATTTCATTTCATTTCATTTCATTTCTTTTCTTTTCTTTTCTTTTCTTTTCTTTTCTTCTTTTTCTTTTTACAGGCTCAGCGGTGGCAATGATAGGAGCAAATTTAAGGTTCGGCATCGGTGCCTCCGGAAACGTAACATCCAACGCCACCAAAGTATTTCAGTGTCATCCTGGTGGTGTTGCTGAAGCAACTGTTATATTCAGTCTTGGTGCCCTTGGAATGGGTGCTAATATCATACTTATGTCATTGATACTAGTGAAGCGACAATTACGAAGGTATTTTGAAAAAAATTAAAAGAATGTCTTAGAATAATCAAAAACAATTAAAAAACTAAACTTATGTGTGTATATACATATATATACGAAGTGTCCCACTTATCTCGAAAAATTGGAATATCTCTGAAGATATTGAATTCTATTAAAAAAATTTTGATACGAAAGGGTACATCGTTTTCTTTTTCCTTTCTTTGCAGATCAATATCAAAGTCAAATTTATTCATTATTTATTTCTTCTTTTTTTTTCTTTTTTTTTTTTCTTCGATGGAGTTAATTATATTTTTCTTTAGCAAAGTTTGAATGGAGTTTAATGTATTAAAACAACGTGCCATATGAGATGATTTATTATTTCAAAATTGTAGTAAATTATGAGTTTCGAAGGAATATAATCCTGTATCGCTGGTTACCAGCTATTAGGCTGCATTTTGTAAGAAAAGGGCCAAACTTCTTGCGAAATAAACTTCGTTTACTTAGCTCGTTAGTAATTTGAGAAACATAAATAGAGATAAAAAGTTTGGCCATTGTTTACAGCATGAAATCTTCTAACAGACGGCAACCAGCGATACAGTTTTATATATTCCTTACGAACTCACTAATTTTTTTAATATAATTTATAACATTTTTAAATAACGAATGATCGTATACGATAGGTCGTTTAATACGTCTTGACGAATGAGTCTTATCGAATTATAAAATATATATACATATATATACATACAGTATCATTTCAAAAAATTAATTTGACTCTCTATAAAAGAAAAAAAAAAAAAAGATATTAACACTATATTTCGTGTTAAAGAAATCTATAAAAAATTTTATTAGTTGATTCAGAATCTCACGAGATATTCAAATTCGAGAGAAATAGGACACTTTATATGTACTACATATATAATACTCTAATTTATATATATATATATTTATATATATATATATATATATGTATGTATATAAGTAGGTCTTTGATATAAAACGTATGAATTACAAATGACACGAGTTTTTTAGATGGTCTCAGGGCTTATTATTTCATCAAGCTATGGTGGATTGTGCAAGAGCTGCAATTTTACTACCCCTGGGCTCGAGTATTTTGAATTGTCAGCCAGTTAACAAATGCTCTCTAGTCGAAACAGCTTTCCTACTACTTGTAACAGTTTCAACAGTGAATATGCTTACAACTGTGTTAAATGATAGTCCCATATTCCCTGAGAGCGATGAGGAAGTTGAGTTAACCGCTCCTTTACTTATGGATTCACCGCAGGTAATATAATAGTCGTCAGATAATCATTGAATATAAAAAAGAACAAAAAAAAATAAATAAATAAAAAGAAACGAGAAAAGAAAACGTAAAAAAGAATCGAAAGATTTTTTTTTTCCTTTTTTTTTTTATCGAAAATCGATACTGACCGATTAATATTATAAACCACATATTTACTGACTCACATTTGAAATTTGTTACGTTCCATTGAAATTCGATTTCGAACGAGTATCCTAAAAACTCTGAACGAGATTAATTAATCGTAACGTCATGACTAACGATATTAAAAAGAATTATTATCCGATGATTTCGTCGAATAGTCAATCGAATTCATATTGATGTTAACAGATTTAAAAAAAAAAAAAGAAAAAAAAGATAACACCAATAACAATTTATTAACGAACAGTCCAATCCTATCGATTGAAAACTTAACCAGAAAAGTAGTAAACATATTAAAAAACAAATAAATAAATAAATAAAGAAACAAAAAATTTATCAATGGGCAAGTTTATATGAACGATATAAAAAAAATTACTTTTCCAAAAATAAATTTTTCATCTTGTCAATATATATACACATATATTTATTTATTTAACTACTTGTTGAACGTAAAATAATAATTCGTTGAACGTCGATAACAGAGTGTTTATTTAAACGGTCGATAAATAATGTTAAAAATGATGTGTATTTGATATGTGTATGTAATTTTGCAGTGTGTACTATTTGGTACCTTTATGATATGGTTCGCTAGCATAACCATAAATCTTGGTCCGACGTTTCTAAGCGGTGCACTGGCAGCCAACACAGAAAGTGGACACAATGCACCGAGCTGTCCACTGGTGCATGGTCCCTTTCGTCACTACATTCTCAACGTTCTTTGGATCGTCATAAATATAATCTGTGTGGCACTCACACTTTTTCATTTACGAAAACTACACAGAGACTTGACAAAAGCTAATATAGAAGCGGTACGTTACGTGTCCGTCCTTGATATTAATTTCATCGGCGTTGTCATAAAGAAGGAAAACAAAAAAAAGAAAGAAAAAAAAGAAAAGAAGAAAAAAATGTAAATGATTAATTAACCATACTATAAAATATATTTTTAGGTTCGTGTAGCTGATCTTGTTACTACATTGGTCCACGTCACTGGTGCTCACCAAAGAGGATCGAGTACCGTTCCTTGTGAAGATGACACGAACGATGCTCGAACTCCAGTGACACCAAAAGTAAAACTAAATTAATTCTAAAGTATTTTTCTTTTTTTCTTTTTTTTTTTTTTTTCTTGCGATTTAAAACTCAAACACAAATCTCTTTTGATTCATACAAGTAGAAGAAGAAGAAAAAAAAAAAAGAAAAAAGAAATGTGTTCCTCCAAGTAAAAAAAAAAAATTCAATTTTACTAATTATCCTGCAATCTTCAGTTTATTAATGAATCAATTCCATAAATACGACATTTCATAATCAAAATTTCTATTTTACATATCCATTCGGTTTAGTTGTAAATAATAAAAAATAATAGATATTATAGAAAGAAAAAAATAATAATTATAAATTCCTTGTTTATAATGGAATGTTTATTTATGAATCTCGAAAGAATAAAAATACGATATTTTCATGATCAAAATTCCTACTATTTTGTGTTACTATAATTGATTCATAAAAAAGAAAAGAAAAAAAAAAAAAAACATCGATAATAAATAAAATTCTTTATATATAACAACGTTTATATTTATGATATCAATCTGATATTTATTTTCAGAGAAGCAATGCTCTGGAGGAGTACAGAAAGATGAGAAATTATTTGAGAAGAATGGAACAGGAGGGTGTGCAAAGGGTAAAAATGTTCCTGGTTATTACTGCAGCGTACGTGATATTTTGGGGACCACTATTTTTCGTCACGCTAGTGCATCATCCTATCATAGGAAACGCGATTGGTTATGAGGTATAAAAAAATATGACCTTTTCTTTTTTTCTTTTTTTATACTAAACTAAATTAATCTTTTATAAACTCAATTATTTCCTTTTCTTTTTTTTCATGCTTAAGCAAAGTATATGATCCAATATAGCTGTATATATGTACACTGATTCTACTCTTAATATACATAAAATTTTCTAGGATACAATTTTCTAAGTACTTTATTTAATTCATTTGGAGTAAACCGAAGGAAGGATCAGTGTATATAAATATACTATATTAATTTTTACTTAGGTTTTAATATAGATCCTATGGGTATTCCATTAATGGATAATGAAACACTCTCCTTTACCTGAAGATCCTAATCCTACAGACTCTACCTAACGACCTCAGATTCATCTTATCTCTTTTAATTTTAAATGCGCGTGTAGTAAAAGAATTTTAAATGCACCTAGTAAAAGAATTTTTAATACGACTTGAATAAAATAAGTCGACTCCGAGTAGAATTTTTAACTATCTAAACAATAGTAAAAAAAGAAAAAAGAAAGAAAAAAGATAGAGATGTTTTCTTTCTTTCCAAAACTATAATCAATAAATTTGAAATTTTATAAAAGAAAATAATTAATAGAAAATTTAATAAGTCACTTTCAAAATGATCTAACAATAAATTATTATGATCTAACATTAAAATATCTTGACACTTGCCTTTGTATCAATTAAAAATTATTTTTCTATAACGACTAAAAGGGAAATTAACTATATATACTCTTTCTTTTCTACATAATATAAAAATTTTAAGAATAGCATGTGTGCGTATGTGTGTGAATGTACGTGCGACGAAACAAACATGTTTTGTAATATCTCGAATAATTTAGATCACTTTTATAATCATCGACTCAATTCTTGACTTAAATTCTTGACTTAAATTCCTGACTTAAATTCCTGACCTCAAAATTACATGACGTTATATACATATATAACAGGGAGGGACAATAACTCTGATCAACTTACATAGATATCTGAATTTTTTTAGAGATATAACGAAGCAGTAATAATTTTTTTACAAAAAAAAAAAAAAATAATAATAACAAAATAAAAAGAATTGTTTCTATTAAAATTATTATTATTATTATTATTATCAAAATTAAAAAAATTTTAAAGCAGATGTATTTTTTCCTAGGTCACTTTGCACATAGCTTATGTGCATGCCTTCGTCAATCCAACCCTTTTTTTGACCTTACATAAAGGTCTAAGACAAGGAATGTCGGATGTCTGTTGTACCTGTTGCGAGAGCATAGCTCGGTGGATTTTAGGTACTACAGCAAATAATACTATCCAAAGTGTACAACCACCAAGATATGAACCACCATTGAACGTACCATCTCCACCGGATCCACCCTTAGTACAGCCTATATCAACAGCTGCTTGCGATCTCACTGATGTTGCACTTTTGAAACCACCTTTACCACCTAACGCTAAACATCTAGTCGTTGTAAATATATCTTCATTTCTATATCTATATATTATATATATATATATGTATATATATAGATATGTTAGATCTATTTAAAAATTCTGTCCATTTTTTAAGTATATATAAAAAAAAAAAAAACAAACAAAAAGGAGGAAAAAGAATAATTTGTTTTTATTTCTAGTAATCTCTATCAATCCAAAAATACGTCATAACATTTTTGCTAATCCAAGGACAAATTAATTTCGTAAATCTTAACATCTTAAACATTCAACATTTTTATACAATAATATTGGATAAATGGAGGTATCGAGAACGAATAAAAATATGATTGACATAATTGAAATGATTCGTCGATTGAAATGAGTAAACGAGAAAAGATTAATAATATTTCATTAATTCTTTCATCTCGATAAAAAGTTTGGAAATTTTTCCTCGATAAAAATATGATTCCATTCGTATGTCCTTAGAAGTTAAAAAATTAATTCAGAAGGGACAGAACTTTTATTCTAAAGTGGATCTAATATTTATAGGTAAACGTTTTTTTTTCTTTTTTTTTTTTTTTTTTTTTTTTGGAGATTAAAGTCATCTTAGCATACATAATAACGTTACAGGAGGATCAAGTTCCACCAGATCCATGGAGTTTAATTTCAAGACCGAAAAGTACATCGAGTCTTTATGAGGAAGAATTATCAAGAAGACCTAGTCTTTTGTTACCACCACCACCACAACTGAATGATCTACAAATGACGAGTCCTACTAGCAGCGATCTACCCAGTGAATAAAACTTTCGAACTATTATATATATCGATATTATTATATATATATACGTATAAAAAAAAAAAAGAGAAAGAAAAAAAATTCTCGTTTAATCAAAGGGAAGATTATTGTATCGTGAAAATGGACAAACTATTTGTCCGCTATGTTTCCTCGTAAAAAAAAAAAAAGAGAAAGAGAGAGAGAGAGAGAGAAAAAAAACGAAATAAATCTTTCTAATCGGATTAAAACGAAGGGTCATCATCGTGAAAACGTAATCGATTTAGGATATCTATCTTGAAATTTCTTCAATATTGCACAAACTCTAACTCGAAAAAAAAAGAAAAAAAAAAAAAGAAAAAAAAACAAAAAGGAAATGGAAAAAAAAAAGCGGAAAGAATTATTTCTAATATAAATTCGTAGAGATTAGAACTGGCACCTCTTTATCGATCCCCATGGTACGAACTGATGTAGAAATAAAATTCGATTGATATAACTGTTATATCGAGACGTTTTTGTCCGTTCTAAACTAATCTTCATCCGATGGAATAAGTGTGTGAATATAATTTATCAAAAATCTCTATCAGAGAGCATCTCGATATACATCCTTATTGTTAGATATACATATAAAAAATATATACATATATGCAAAATATTTGTAAAAAAAAAAAAAAGAAAGAAAGAAAGAATACTTGTACGAAACATACGATTTCCATCTCTCCTTATTAGATTCAACGAACGAATTAATCGACAACTTTTTACTAACCATTTTTATTCACCTAAGATTAGACAGCAAAATTAATTGAAATGTTTAGTCATGAGATAGATGACTATGATGAATAAAATCAAATTAAAATTATAGAAAGAAAAGAATGGAAAAAAGTACGCTTATTACAATATTCATGTTATCTTACTGAAGAAGAATACATTTTTTTCAAAAAGAAATAAAAAAAAAGAAAAGAAAAGAAAAAATAAACGAGCTTCGGAAAGTCTAATTTTTGATTTTTCTTTCGCAACGTTTGAAAATGTTAATTTAAAATAACAAATTCCTACGTTGAAAATATTATATTTCGTATATCAATCGTGATTTACGTATCTCAATAGTCTTTTTTTTCTTTTTTCAATTAAGGGAAAATTGAAAAAAAAAAAGAAAACAAAACAAAAAAAAAGTAATGTAGATTAATAGTATTAATCACGTATAAACTATGCTGATAAACATAAAATAAAATGAAACTTCGCGATATGAAGTTTCGAAAGTATTAATAATATAGTATAAGTATATACATTAAATTATATAAAATATAAATATATCATTGTAATTGATAGCTTTTATAATTTTCTCTATGAGCGTACTATTAAATGTTGAATTGAATCTTTATCAGCCGATGTTACATTGCACAACGGTGTGTGTGTGTATGTGTGTTTTTGTGTGTGTATGTATGTATAAATATATATAAATATATATATATATATATATATATATATATATATCGCTATCTGTTGATTGATAATTTCATATAATTTGTAGTTATAGTTCCACTCAATGCATATTGCATAATGACATTTGATAGAATATTAGTTAATAGAATCAATAAGAAAAAAAAGTACATATATGAAAAAAAAAACATAAATAAATAAAAAAGAAAATGGCGTAAATATATGATCGTTACAATTTAACGAACTCTTCATCCTAATAATAATAAGCGTACTTAACGTATTCAGTGAAATAACAGACTGAACTTTTCATTGATAGATCTAATAAAAAAGTTTTTGACTTTGCTTTTACGTCATTTTATATGGAATAGATTCGTAATAAAAAAGAACTAGACAAAAAAGACTAAACAAAAAAGAAATAAACAAAAGAAAAAAAAAGGAAAAGAAATAGAAAAAAGAAAAAAAACATACGAATGTAACTCTTGTACATATATATATGATATGTTGTGTGTATGTGTGTGTGTGTGTGTATATATATATATATATACACACCTACATATATAAAACGTATTAAAACGAGAACTATCTCTCGATTAAATATTATATCTAAATGTATCTGTGATCGCTTATTATTGTCCTAGCATCGTTAAGCAGCAATGACATAAAAAGAAAAAGAAAAAAAAAAAAGAATGCAAAAAAGAAGTCGCAATAAAATAAATGAAAAATATCTATATGTTGATTATGTTAAAAATTATGTATCGATTATGTTAAAAAAATCTATGTCATGATATGTATCTATAGTTGAAAATTATATATATAAGTAATTTATGCAATATAATAGGCATCTATACATGTATATGTAAACATTGATAATGAACGATTCCGTTTTCTTATAAAATAATTATGTGTATATATATATATATATATATGTATGTATATATACACCTTCAAATATTTTTTATGTGAAAAAAAAAAAAGAAAAAAAAAAAGAAGAAAAGAAAAGAAAAGAACAAAACACCCTATCGATCTATCCCACACATTAATACCTTATCTAAATTTTTGTTTTTCCTTTTTTAAATTTCTCATAGTAATCTCATATACTTTACGACGGAAAATTACAAAAATTACAATAATCAAGTGAAAGGATTAAACATCATTTATGAAAAATATTTCAAAAATAAAAAATCGAATGTTAATGCTTAAAAAAACAACAAGTTGATCAAGACTGTATAAAGTATAAAAAAGTAAAAAAAGAAAAACGAAAAAAGAAAAAAGAACGAAATGTTGAAAACTGATATTAGAATAATACAGAATTTGTTACGAAGCAGTCTAATGCATATCAATGTACAGCTATTAATATACGGTATATATATATATGAAAATTAGATGATCACATTATAATAATTAGATAATGATAGAATATTAAATTTCAATCTTTTTATCTGCAAACTTACAAAATTAATTACCGATAAATATTTTCCATTTATTTCTGCGCGTTATTGCATAATTAAAATTGAAACGAAAAAAAAAAATATATATATATATATATATTCGAACATCAATAATCAAATATACAAATTAACTTTATATATAAATCCCCTTGATCATAAGTTACATTTCTGTAATGTTATTTCATTATTATCAAACGTTATCAACGTGCTCGAACAGTGCTATCTAACGGATAAATCAGTCAAAATTTTCAAAACTCTGCTCTAATTATGTATCATGTGTTTCACATATGTTTAAAAAAAAAAAATACATATACAGACATACACCACTCTCTCCCTTCATAAATAAATAATGCTTCAAACTTATTAAAAATAACTCATACACGTAGATAATCGCGCAAATTATTTTGAATTAAAATAAAAATTTGAAGAATATATTGATTCACAGTATATAAAAATTTATTTACTTATTTCAATAGATAAAATAAATATAAAATAAATAAAACAAATGTTAAAATTTTATTTAACGTTGCGAAAAAATTTTTTTTAAAGATTAACAAATCTTTTTTTCTGAATGAACACATATACGGAGTATCGAAAAGTCAAAACTACTCCGAGTACCTGATTCTATCTCTAAATGTAGAATATTATTACTCAAGAATATAACCCGATCCATTAGATACCCATTAGATACCGAGTATTCGATAAAATACATAAGATAAATGAAAAATACAAGTTTAATATACATTTATATTAAATTCATTATCGTCACATCGTTCAATCACAGAGTTCGCTTTACTAATGATATTTAATCGTATAAAAATATTTTTAATTTAATTTATCCGACAATATCGATTTAATGATATCTCCATAAAAAAAAAAAAATAAAGATATCTAAGATTCCAAATAATTCATTGTTTTTCATACTTTTATTATATATCGCAAAGAAAATATAAATTAATCGAAAACATTATTAATATCAAAATAATCAGATATTTTTCATTTACCCGAATTTATCTTCAGTAGTACTCAAATATCCGGATACAACTCGAATAGTAATAATTGTAATATATACATATCTGTCTTGACTCTTCACAATCGAATTCAATCATTCCAATATTCCCACCCATAATATTTTTATCCTTTACAGATACTTAAAAAACGAACCTCCGACGATATTTATTTCCTCTTGTATTGAACAGATTTTCTATTTGAAAATTTTACTATTGTACACATTTACATGTTATATGTAAATATAACAAAAATGAAAGACGGCTTTGAAAGCTTTAAAACTCTTAATCCTTAAGGTATTCTCATGTTAGTAATATTATTCGAATGCAAAGAATCATGTTATAAATATATATATATACATATATTTTTATTGACAATCACTTACCTGTTCAAAACCTCCTAATATCTCTGTTGTGTCCATCGCTGAGTTGACAACAATACACCTGAGCTTTTGTCCTACCAAATTAGCTAGCAATCGAACCACATTACTCTTTCCACAACCAGATGCACCGACCTATTAAATATAACGCACAAACAAATTAAACTTAAGCTCTCAGGAATGATATAAATATAAATATATGTTACATCGTAGAATGTGTTGTGTCACATATACGCATATAAAAAATATATTTAAAAAGAAGTAAAGAAAAAGATAATACTTACGAGTATAGACATCCAATTCATGTTAATACACTGCATAAGTTGTTTTAGTGTCCTTCTTTGATCTCTCAGTAATAACAAATTTGAATTACTAGTATATATCGCAGACCGCGATATAGCCAACTTTACATCATCTATATATAATGTTTCTTCTGTAATATATATAGAAGATTCAGACGATGAAAGTGGATATTTTTCAATTGGGAAATATTCTTGATATATTTGTCGAACCTAAATATAATATTAAATATTCTCCTTATAAAAGAAATTACATTAAAATAATTATAAAAATGATATAGTGTTCTGTTTATCTCACTCTTTGCTTGTCTTCCTGCGTTCGCATTCGACCGACATAAATAAGCTCTACAGTGTCTCCAGGATTATAGTAATTGTTTTTAAATTCTTTACTACAGTCGTCCCGTTCTTTCACAGTTAATTCGCACCACCTACTAATATCTCGTAAATTTAATTCCCAAGGTGAACCAGTATGACCCCAGATAACACCAATTTCTGACGCCAATACGCTATTAAATTTAACCATTGTTTTAATAAGTTCATCTGATAATTGAGGAAATTGTACGTTAAGTATGAACACTAAATCATCTTCGGTTAAAGTATCAATGAAAACCTGTAATATAATGTGATCAAATAAATTAAAAAAAAAAAAAAGAAAAAGAAAAGAAAAATATGATAATTAATAATTCATTTAATTATATATTTAACCTATATTTAATAATAATAAAAATATATATATTTATCACAAAAAACTTACTTGAGTAAATCGATTCAAAAATGATTTTGGAAGACCTCTTCTAGCACCACCTTGTTTTAATGGATTTTGACATCCAAATAATCTGGTACCTGACTTTACAGAAAATGTTTTTCCAAGTTCAGGTATATAAATTTCTCCTCTGTGATCGAAACAAGCATTGAGACCTTCTAACACAGACTGAGAAGCTAAATTTAATTCATCTAGCAAAATCCATTCGCCGGCTTTCAAAGCTCTTAAAAACGGTCCGTCTCTCCATGAGAATTCACCGCCTTGACCTCCTTCTACTGGAAGATCCGCTCCAAAGAGATCAGATATATCCTACAAAAAAAAGAAAAAAGAAACAAAAGAAATTATTAACATCAATGGAAATTGCAAATGAAAAAAAAAAAAAAATATTATTTTACATACCGTTTGATCACTCAAATTAATTCGAAGTAATGCATTTCCTGATGCTTTCGCCAATGCAGAAACAATACTTGTTTTTCCTACACCCGGACTTCCTTCTAATAATATTGGTTTATTTAATTGCAATGCTCTTAAAAGTTTCAATGCATTTAATTTAGTAGTAGTCGGTGAAAATGTAAATTGTATATCCTGGTGTATGTTAGTGGAGCCTCTTTTAATATAAAACGGTGCGATACCAAATGTATTATTTATATCGTCGAAAGAAACATTACTTTTTTCAGAAAATCCCTCGTATAAATTAGAACGCAATGTATCTTTAATTTGATATTTTATATAGTTTAAAGCGGCATCTCTGAACTCGAATAAATTGGATGATCTATAAAACAAGAAATTAATATTTTATTGATATCATATTTATTCTATGAACAAATTATTATAATTTTATACTCACTTTTCTGAACTTGTTAATCCCGATCCAAGACTGTCAATATAAGTTAAACAAGCTCCATGATAATATGCATCACTGATATTTAATTTCATTGTCTCATTGCACGTGCATATATTTATAAAATGTAACCAAGTTAATATATCACGTATACTAACGACTAATTTTTTTCCCACGTCGGTTGTCGGTAACCATTGAATAAAAGATAATATTGCTTTAGCGATCGGTT
The DNA here is from genome assembly GCF_014466175.1 of Vespula pensylvanica. NCBI lineage: Eukaryota > Metazoa > Arthropoda > Insecta > Hymenoptera > Vespidae > Vespula > Vespula pensylvanica. Next base: position 2,068,370 of record NC_057705.1, on the reverse strand, counting down.
GCTTGTAATCTAACAACTTGGTATCAAGATTATGTATTATTATATCGTTTAAATCGTTCATTGCTATACAAGGCTCGCACCAAATTTCTGTAAAACGATTTCTAAGTGCCGGTGACAATTCTTTTTTCCCATAATCACCACCGGGATTCATAGTACCAATAAATACAAATTTTTCATCGGCCATAACAGTACTGTTATCCTCCTCGTCCGTTAATTTCAATCCCTTTTCGGCCAAAAGTAAACTTCGTTCGGGTTCTTATATATATAAATAAGGATATTTAATATAAAATGAATATTAGATAAATTATTTTCATTATTATTATTATTTCTTTTTTGTTTTTTTTATTTTTATTATACTCACCAAGCAACGAATTTAATCTTTCCAAGACGCTGTCGTCCGCTAAAGAAATTTCATCGGCTAAAAAAAGATCACCCTTTTGCATAGCAACAATCAATGGACCGTCGACCCATTCGAAAAGTTTCGAATTTTCTACGTTATTACGTTCTCTAACTGGTCTTAAATTACCAAGAAAATCAGACGATTCCGTATGCAAATGACAATTAATACTACGCATCGTTTGTCCATTCATAGCGGCAATTAATTGGCATACAGTTGTTTTACCACAACCAGTTTCACCCACTAACAAAACTGGTTCTTTAAATTGACATGATTTCTTTACTAAGACCGCCATTCTACGCATATGATAAGTCCAAACTATATGTTTGAAATATGCATTATTTTTATCTAGTATCTGTTGCAATATATGTCTCGTTACCGAGGACGTTTTATCATTCAATGAAAATAAATTATCCGGATCAACGTCTCTCTTTAAATGTTTCTTTATTACTTTTCTTATCTCATCTGCTTCATCCGTTTTACGAACCTTTGCAGCAAGAACTAAATAACCTTCGTCCGCTAAATGCTGACTCCAATCGTAGAATTTATCATCAATGATATTTGGTGCTAATCTATATCGTTCGCCCCATCGAAAAAGATCGCGCAATGTAATAAAACCTATATATAATAAAATATAATAATATTATTAAAACTGTATTAAAATATATTATGTAAACTATATCAAAATATAATAAGTCAAATATAATAGTATAAAATAATTTTCAATTCCAATATATTGTTATATTGTTTAAAAAAAAAAAAAAAAGAAAAGAAAAAAAATAATTATGACATATTGTTATATGTTGAAAGATTTATTAACATTAAATTGCAATAAAATATCAGATACACATACCTTGTTTACCAGCGAACGCAGCTGTGCTCTTACGTCTTATCTGTAAATCTGTCATAACATTAATCACCTGCTTGCAATAAGATTCAGGCATTTGACATCTTTCATGCAATATTATTTGTAATTCGTTAGGAGGAATCTCATCAAAATGCAATTCGACGAATCTGTTTCTGAATGCTCGAGAAAGTACCTGAACAAAATGAAATTAGTTGAAAAAATAAATGTTAAGATCCAAGAGTCTGAACAGTTGTAAGCAAGGGTCATAATTTTCACGGTTTTCGTTGATCTAATCAGGTACAATACACGTTTTTACCTGGAAATCTTAATCCTATGTATTGTTTTACATTCAGGTTGCAAACGATAAAGGAATTTTTTTAAAGGCAATAGAAAAGAAATGAGTCTCTACGGACAAAGAGAGAGAGAGAGAGAGAGACGGAGATTTAATATTCTAAAGAACAGGTAAAAATTTCTCCTGGCAAACTTTTCAAACATTTATCGACATAAAAAGGACCCTTCTTTGCCAGGTACATACATATATCCTAGGATATAAAATCGTATAACGAAAATTAAAAAGTCATAAATTACCTTTCTACCACCGTATAATCCAGGCGGATTTTGTGTTGCAAAAAGCATAAAATTATCGTGCGCTTTAATGACTTGTTGAGTTGTCGGTATAAACAATTCTCTGTTATCATCGAGAACTCTATTTAATGCTTCCAAAACATCGCTCGGTGCCAAATTTAATTCGTCCAATATGATCCAATGACCTGATACAGAAAAAGAAATATCAGAAAATTTTTACTTCGTTTAAAAAAAAAAAAAAAAAAAAGGAAAGAAAAAAAAAACAAATTTTTATTTCTCGTACCTTGACGCATTGCTTCTACAAGTATACCTTCTCTAAATACCAATTTTCCTGTTTCATCGGCAACATAACTTCCGACGTATTCTTGAAGATCCGTGTGCTCGTGATTATTTATTCGTACGCAAACATTACCAGAAGCTTTAGCTAAATATGTTATCAAACTGGTCTTTCCTACCGATGTATCGCCTTGCAATAAAACTGGTATTTTTCCTATGGACACTACTCTTACTAAATCTTTCAAATTTCGTCTAACAGTTTCAGTCAAAATATACTGAAATCGTAAAATAAAATATAAATTTTTTTTTTTCATAAATATCATTAAAAAAAAAAAATAATAATAATAATAATAATAATAATACAACTCACATTATTTGGTCTTTTTGGTATTAAAGTACCTTTCACAATCCAGTAGCCTTCGAAACATATGTAATCCTCGTCGTTTCCACATTTTGGTTTGGATATAGGACAGCCAAGGATCGCTTTTAAATTCTTATTATCCAAAATAGCAGAAGAAATCATTTTTTGTACAATTGGATGAGAATCATAATTCAATTGTGTCAAGAAACTTAAACAAAAAGCTTCGTATAACGATCTCGTGATATTTCCACAAGGATTTGATCCAGCAATGCTTAACGCACGACACAAAGTTCTCAAACTGTAATGTGGTTTATGACCAGTACCATCTAATAATGTACGGACAGCTTCTTTCCTCACATTTAAATAAAATTTAACGATTGCTTCTTCTTTTTGTATAGACAAATTCATGTTTTGAAGATATGAATGTACGAGAAGTTGTAGATCAGAACGTTCAGTCAATTCGTCGATATAAAACTCAGTAAATCTATTTCTCAATCCAATCGGTAAATCCTTTTTCCCAACGTCGGTTGCTGGATTCATACATGCAAATACTGTAAAATCCGGATGTCTTTTTATTGACTCATTATCTCCACGTTCTAACAAAGACAACGAGCCAGATGATTTTTCCAATAATCCTGACAAACATTCCAATGTTTCGGCGCTTGCTAAATTAATTTCATCCAATAACACCCAATGTCCCTCTCGTAATGCCTTTATCAAACTTCCTTCTACAAAAGAAAACGCCAAAGAATATTGAGCCTTAACTTGTAACTCTAACTTTTCCAATTTCTCTGACAATTTTTCCCATTTCGTTTGCAATTCATCGCCACTTTTTACGTTCTCTTCATTCGTGTCATCTTCGTCTCGTTTTTTCTTCTTCGAAGTTTCATCTTTTTCAGTTAAGACAGATTCTTTCTTCTGATAACGTTCATGTTTTAATTTCTTCAAAGCTGCGTTAGTACTATAGCTCATTAACGTTACAAGAGTTTTCCATCTTTGCTGTTTATAACACAATGCAATGTGTTCCAAAAATGTTCTGTTTGGTTCGAGAGCAAAGTATGACCGAAATAATATTAAAAATTCTTCTCTGATTGGAGATATTAAAAATTTCAATTCAACCGGTTTGTAACCTCCTAAAAGATCTGCGCTTTCACTTTGTTGATTCATATTTATTACAACCAATTTGTGGCCCGTACTTTGTGCTAAATACTGTATAGAACTTGTTTTTCCTGTACCAGTTTCTCCTACTAACAATACCGGTTCCTTTTGAGCAACACAACATGCAATACGTTCAAGCAAGCATGCAGATGGTCTTGTAAAAGAAAAATTTACTTTTGTCTGCACCATTCTTGCATACTCCGATTTTTTACATAATAATTTTGTCCTACCAGCTATAAAGGAATTAGGATTTAAGCTGATAGAAGGTTTATACATATTGCAGAAATATTCTGCTTTAGTCTTCACTATACCAAGCTTATCAGCGATCGTTTTTATCAAATTTAATCTTTGTCCTAAAACAATTATTTATTATAATTATTATATTTTTTTAAAGAAAAATAATCGGGAAAAAATATGATGAATATTAATGAATTATTTTATACCTTGATCGGAGACGGAGCAACAAAAGATATCTATCGCATCTTGAAAAATTTTCAAAGCAGAATTAGGCAAAGAAACATCAAAATCGACAACAGCTCGTGAACACCACTTCATCAAATCACGCGTAGATATTTGTCTTCCGGTTTTTAACGATGAATTTTCAAAAGCGTTGTTTCTACCATCATGATCACCCATAGAAAATAATAAGAAAACATCTATCATTCTATTGGCAACAGTTTTTAATGCTGGGAATAAAGTCTGTATCAATATTATTAATTCATTTAATGAAAATCCTTCAACGTTTATACAGAACCAATGTTTTTGTAACAAACTTGATGCACTTGAAATTTGTTTTTTAGGTCCAGTCACTGATGGCATTAATCTTTGCGTAACGAACAATTGGAAACCACTTCTAGCATAAATGTTATCTCTATATCCTGGTACGGATAATGTTCCAGTTTCTAACAAGTTACTTAAAACACTTGCTACATCCAAAGCAGCACTATCAATGTCTTCCAAGAGCAACCATTTTCCAGCAATCACTGCTTGAGTCAATACACCTGGTTGCCAAACAAATTCTCCAGGTATATCAGTGCATCTATACATGCCTAATAACATTTTTGAGTCTGTTTGATCGCCCAATTGTACCTTGGTAAAATTGGAAGAGTCATGTCCTGTAATTTTTGCTAAATATTCAACTAGAGCAGTTTTTCCACAACCAACTGAACCTTGCAAACATATACACTTTCTAGATGCAAGTGCTATTGCCAAACTTTGAAGACTTTCTTCCATAGATGGTACGGAAACTAACGTAATATCATTATTTATTTTGTTAGCTTTAAAAACCGGTAATAAAACATTACCAATTGATGTCAAAGATGGGATATCCTTAAGTACTACCATCATATTTTTCATACTATCTGTTAAATTTTCTGAAGCAAGAGGTTCCAGATTTTTTTCTTCGTGTTCAGTAAGAAATTCTTTTATATCGCCAATTAATATTACCGCACAAGATAAATGAACAGCCTCCGACATACCCAAGATTATACTGATACATTTCAAAGCGACCCTGGAAAATATTAAAATAATAATAAAAAGACTATATTTTTTATTGAAAAATCAATAATCGATAAAACAAACCATTTTACTCTATTGTCTTTGTGTTGCAAAAATTTATAAAATTTGGACCAGTTCCATTTGTGTTTAAAATGTGTTATAGCAGCTGACAAAATGTTATAACAAGCTAATACAATATCATAGTCTGAAATTTCTAACACAATATTAACGATTTCTGAAGATTTTGGTTTCTTTGTTAATATGAATTTCTCTTCTGACTCAAATGGTGCTGGATTACAGTCAAAATATTGTAAAACGTACCTAAAAAATAAGATATATATATGTATATATATATATATAACTTTATTTTATCATAATAGAATAAAAAATAATTTAAACTTAACCTAGAATATAACTGTTTATACTTACGTAAGTAAATCAGGATTTATATTGATCAATTTAGAAAGAACAATGCAGTTTCTTTTGTGAATAAAATCTTTATATGGTCTATAAACATGTGCACATCCCATAGGAATAGCTATAGATACAAGAGCAGGAAGTAATTGAGGAAAACAATCGGCTACATCTTTTGTGCAATCTGAATTTAATAGATAGTCACTTAATGTATTTAAAACATTTTCATAATCTGCCGCATTTAGTTCCTACAAAAAAATAACACGACAAATACTAAATACACTTAACACATCTAACCAAAAATTACTGTAACCACATTGCTACCTTTAATGTCAATATTTTATCAAATTTAAGTCGATATTTCTCATTTCGTTCACAGAAATCACATAAATTTTTTATAACCATTATGTAATCTTACTTTATTTAACAAATCATAAAATTATTATAAAATGTTCACACGAAAGAATCAATCGTCGACGATACACATGATTCAAACATTTAGGTTAGGAAAATGTGTTTCACTCGCGCACGTGTTATCATTAGAAACATAGGACAGCGCCTCTCAAAAATTTCGTGTTAGAAAATGTAAACATAGTATATTATTATTAGGAAATAAAAATATCGAACATTAATTTTAACTTACGAAAATTAAAACGACAAATGAAACAAACTTGTTTGTTTCAAAACAAACTGATGTTTAATGAAATCTTAAATTTTTATTTTATTATTTAAAAAATTAAACGAATAAAAGATTTTTATTATTCTCATTATGATTATATATATATACATATATATATATATATATATATATATATATATATTTAATTCACAGGCTCGACAATAAAATATCGAACAAAACAAAAGAGTATTCCTATAAAACATTCGTAAGAAAATTAATAGAAAAAATTTATTTTGCAATTTTCTACAAGGTCCGTCATGAAATTATTATACGAAATATCACTTAACTCTACTAGAGAAAAAAGATCCAAATAAGTTGTGTATATCTCAAAAAAAAAATCAAGAAAAGAGAAAGTAAAGAATATTTAGCGTGTTCCAATCGCAAAATTAAAGGAAAAAAATAAGAATCAATCTATTATTCTACGTAATACCTGCATGCTGCAAAACTGGAGCTACGTATTAATGACCGTTACGAGAGATACTGTCAAATTAACGATAATTAAAGATCACAGAATATAGTATTATACGATGAAATAAATTAAAACAAAATTCTTAATTTTCTATACGAATAAAGAAAAACTTCCGTGAAAGTAAAAAAGAAAAAAAAAAAAAAGAAAAAGAAAATCATTAATTTAACACTGGATAATATTTAACTACGCACAAGCCGCGCGTCTTTTGTTTGAAAATAATTTTGACTAGTACAGTGAAGTATCAATAAATTTTCGATCCTTTCCAATTCGTACGACAATGCGTTGGCCTTGAATGTTTAAAAAGGAACTTTCTAATTTTCCGTATTTTCCTATGGTTTATTATTTTATGTCGTATTATATAGGAAAAATTTTTAAGGTACTTACAATCTCTTTGAAAGGACCCAAGGAAATTTCCATGTCCTATCCCTGACTCAGGTAGATTTTATACAGGGTGTTTAGAAATCCTTCCAACGAATCACAGAACGCTCTTCACTTAAAACTATATACCAGCGCTACCTAGTTTGATTTAAGGTACTAAATCAGGTATAATGGATTGGAGAGGGGGTATTCATTTATAAAGAAATTCGAACGAAATTTCGATATTTCGAATCGAAGCATCAAGTTGAGAAGAACGTTTGTGAGTATTTTCATAGTGTTGACTGAGCTTGAGAAAGTTTGTTTTCAATAATTAAGTGCAACAACGTTAGACAGTATTCAGAAATATCATTAATCGATATTTGAACTTGAAGTAAGCGCTAACTAACTGCTCGCAAGTATTATTCGAAGCGTTTCTTGTAGATTCGTACACGTGTATATTGTATAAAAAATTTTGAAAAATTAAAAGTGTTTGTAATACTATAGTTGTCGATCATTGATGGATACCAGAAAAATGAATAAGAAACGTAGGCAAAGAGATCTTAATGGTGGAGCAAGCGGAGGATCTACTGGATCGTCACAAGAATCTATTACAGGTTAGAAAAAATATTTTCTATAACTTTATTATAAAAGTTATAAGTATTTTATTTGATGATAATAATATATAAATGTGATTATTATTGAAAATAATAATTTTGCTAAATAGATAAATCCTGCCCACACTTGAACAAAGCATTCAATTTTAATAGTATCAAAAAGCATACAAAAAAGACTGGCATACGTGCTGAATGTTCGACTTGTAAAAAAGAGAAAGCTTTAAAGGAACATATAAATGAGGTATTACTCACTACTTTACTGTTTTTTTATTAATGTTTTTGTTAATATTTAAGACAATTAACAACAAGTATATAATTTAAATGTTATCGATATGAATCTGATGCTATTAATGTCAAAATATATAGATGAAAATATATATAAAAAAATTGTTTGTAGATAGAACAATCGGATATTGACATTTGGGTATGTTTACTATGTGGTGAACAGAATTGTGGAATAAAAAATGAGAAACATGCTCAGAAACATTATGAAAAGCCTCATAGTGATAGTCATTATATCGCAATAAATATAAAAGATTGGAATATATGGTGTTATAGATGCTCCAAAGAAATAACTCTTGAGCATAGGTAAATTAGTTTTTTTATCTCTTTTTGAATTTTCTTTTTTTTTTTTTTTTTTTTTTTTTTTTTAATATATTATTTCATATAACTATCTTGTTTTATTATTAGAAGGAAGACGGAGGTAGTAGATTTTATACAAAAATCTTTATTGAAATCACCGATAACTTCTCAACAAACCAAAGTGACTGCAGCTAAGAATCAAAAAGTAGTAAATAATGTAAATAATATAAATAATGTAAATAGTGTAAATAATGTAAATAAAGAAAAAGACAAAGGATTAAACAACTTACCAAAAGTTATGGTAAGAGATATATATAAATATAAAAGAATAATTAATATTAATTGTTTCATATAAATTATATTAATATTAATTATGCATGTATACTAATAATTTATAATACTTTTTTTTTATTTAAAAAATAGGGCTTACATAACTTGGGAAACACTTGTTTTTTTAATGCTGTACTTCAATGCTTAGCAAGAACACCATACTTGGTTAAAGTATTGGATGACTTATGTACACCAGGAGAAAAATTTATTTTACCAGGAGGAAAATTTAAACCTGATCCTAATGGAGAAGAAGTAGAATTGGTATGATTAATAAATAAAGAAATAGCATATAAGTACTTTATATTTATATGTGTAAATATATATATGCATGCATATTTATTTATTTATTTATTTATTTATTTATTTATTTATTTATATAAATGTATTTAATATTTATAGCCACCTATCGAGAGTGAATTAGAAGGAGGTGGTCAGTTCACCTCGATTCTATGTAAAACATTAACAGAAATGCAAAATTGTACTTCTCAACAGTCATTTAGTCCACAAGAACTTTTAAATACATTTAAGAAAAAAGCTATGCAATGTATGGATGGTGGACAACATGATTCTCATGAATTACTTAGACATTTATTAGAATTAGTACGAAATGAAGACGTCAGGGTAAGAAACTTTTAAATACAAATATATAATTAAATTAATAAAAATATTTAACAATGCAATTTACTTATATAAAATTTCTTCTTTTACTCTATAGAGGTACCAATCCATTATAATGAAAGAACTTCGTTTAAGTAAAAAAACAATACCAGAAACTGTTGAAAATAGCATAAAAGCAAAAGTGAAATTCTATGGTAATCAAGTGAATACAAAATTACTTGGTCCAGAACCAGTGTTTATGGGTGTTTTGGTATCTACTTTAGAATGTATGAAGTGTAATCATTCTTCACAATGTACTGAGCCATTTCTAGACTTGAGTTTACCAGTTACAGCTGATAAGCCACAACCTCCTGTATTTAAGTAAGTCTTTAGATAAAATGTCTTTAATATATAAAAAAAAAAAAATTAACATGCACAGATCTCATCAGTTTTTTTTTTCTTCTTTTTTCTTCGTTTGTTTTTTTTTATTTTTTTTTTTTTTTATATATATATATACATTAGAAGAAAGAATAATGGTTTAGATGAAACTTTTGATATAATGGGTAACAGTTACTCAAATACTCTATCAAAACAACAATTAAAAAAGGAAAGAAAGGCTTCTAGAAAAAATAGGAAAAATAGAAATATTACTGCTGACTATTACTACAATGATATAATAAAACATAATAAAATTATTGAAGAAAATGGTGTACTAGAATCAGGTAAATACTTATTTATAATTTTTCTTTTTCTCTCTTCTTCTTTTTTATTTCTTTTTTTATCATTCTTTATGTCATTTATGATCTTTATGTCGTTTAGTTCTTACATTAATTTTTGTTTCTTTAGAAGAGAGCGATGCAGATATAGAAGATAATGTAGAAGGAGAAAATACATGTGCAGAAATTGGAGAATCTGGATATAGTTCAGAAAAGGCTTCAGCTGTTGCTAGTCCTGTATCTCCTACAAACTATCAAATTGATAATCAAAGAAGAACATCACAAGAAACTCTCAATGTATCGACAGAGGAAAGTTTAGATGTTAAATCAATAGATAATTCGAAAACTCCTCTAAATAATGATACTATTACTGTCAGTGCCTTAAACAGTTCTAGTCCATCTGACGTATCAATGGCAGATATAACAAAAATGCGTCTTTCTTCGGAAGCTGACAAAGTTGAAAGTTCAGAAAGTAATGAAAATGAGAACAATGCACACACAGGATTATCTCTTTCCACATCGTTGATAATTAATTCTGATTTAACTAGTCCTGATGTTTTAACTGTGAGTCCTTTAAGCAGTTCTATAACATCCAAAGATAGTCCTATGAGTCCGTTGTCTATTGTGCCAAATGGAGATGAAGATGAAAAAGTAAATAGGCTACTTTCTGGGTTCGATAAAACCGAGTCTAGTACAAATGTAGAAACATCATCAAGTTCCATTAAAACGAAGAAAGAAGCCTTTACAACCGCACATAATCAAAAACATACGAAAAACAGTAATTCAGAAAAAGAAGTTAATGCTGGTATCAACGATATAACGTCTGGACTTTCACGATTGGGTATAACCAATAGTACACATCATTCTCCAACAAAGTATCCTAGGAAAGAAGAAGAATATTCGATACAGTCGTGTTTAAATCAATTCACCACATTAGAACTGATGAGTGGCAGTAACGAAGTAGGATGTGAACAATGCACTGAAGCAGAGAAAAAGGTATGACAGAAATATTCATTTTATTAAGGAAATCAAAAAAACTTATTTATATTTTATGATTGATATAATGACTCATTGTTATCGTCTCTTTGTTGTTTGTTATTTTTTAGGTCAAAGTAAACTGCACAAAAATGATATGCACGCCTCACACCAAGCAATACCTTATATCACGTGTTCCGCCAGTTTTGATATTACAACTCAAGAGATTTCAAGCGCAAAGAGTTACTTTTCGTAAAGTGACAAGGCGTGTGGCATTTCCACTTGTATTTGATTTATCGCCTGTTTGTAAAAATAGTAGGAAACCACGAATCTATGCTCTTTATGGCGTGGTTGAACATTATGGTTCAACGATTGATGGAGGCCATTATATTGCTTACGTCAAGGTAAAAAAAAAAAGTTTCGACATTACTATGATCCTTTTAATCTTTTTAATTATCAGTTTTTACTGCTAACAAGTTAATCGTCTTTATGACAGTTCTTGAAAAATTTTTTGTGATCATAAAAAAATTGCAGGAGTTGAAATTTAATGTAATTTAACATTGAGTCATGATACTTAATAACTATGTTCATGTATAACTGTAATATTATTTTTGATACACAGACAAGAGCACCATTAAGTCCAAATGACGCGCGATGGTCGTTCTTACCTAGAAAAGATGCCAAAGATGTTGAAGAGGTATCTAATGATAAAAATCCTGAATTAGAAGGAGAAGCAACAGCTAAACTTGCAGAAACGATACAACCACCTCCAGGCAAATGGTATTCTGTTTCTGATGCACGGTAAGTTTCTCTAATATTGGATTAAATTAATTTCAGATACTTTACAACTTGAATATGTATTATTTCTATTTTCCATTTTATTTTTCTAGAATAATAGAAGTTGATGAATCTACTGTACTCCGCTGTCAAGCTTACCTTCTATTTTATGAAAGGATTCTCTGAAAATTATTTATTAATTTAAAAATTTTGAACTTCGTTTAGAAACTAATGTTTGTATGAACTTGATATATATATATATATATATATATATATATATATATATATCTTATTGTTATATATATATTTTTAAGTTAGGAAAATTTATAAAATATTTAAAAAATATGCGCTCACAAGTATTTTAACTAAAATATTAAGAAGTTGAGAGAAATAAAAAGTATTATTTATAAAAAAAAAAAAAAAAAAGAAGAAGAAGGAAATAAATAGATAAAAAAAGAATATGCATTGTGAGCTAGAACTATTTAAATAGTTTGTATGAAAGTTAAACATTCATATATACTTTTGTGAAAATGAACTGTAAATGCATTTTTTCTTAATAGATAAAGAAATTATATGATTGGACAAACTGCCAGTTCTATGTACCAAATATACTTTTTCTCTTTCTCCCTCTTCAAAGAGTATTTACTAAAGACATTTTAACTAAACTTCTTACTATGTTTGATTAAACTTTTACATTGATTTTTATTCTCTTCAAAAAGTCTTAAATTAATGTTAACTAATATCTAAAACTTTCATGTGTCATTTTCATAAAATGTTATTTGAAATAACATATGTAATATTTTAATTATTGTAGATATTAAAGAGGAACACTCTTTCTTGTATGTAAAATCTATGTTCCTTGAATTGTGTAATTGCATTTATAATAAATGTATAAAAAAGAAATCTACTATCGTTTTTGATGTAAATCCCTGTAAATACCATTTACAAAATTCCCTGTATATACCATTTTTTGATATTAATTAATAGTATTTGTGTGAATGGTATCTAATACCTAGCATATAATATATCTCATTAAATAGAAAAAACATTTAATTCACAGTCCATCCGTAATAACAGTGATACAAATTTGTTATACATAACATATACATACACACACACATACATATATATATATAAAATTCTTTTATAACCTTTCATCGTTATGAATAATTTTAATTGCTCAAGAGATCCAGACAAGGTGTATTCTGTGATTGTTTATAAAATCAGTCTGTATATTTTTTCTGTATGTACTATGGACATGTCTGATTATCTATATGCATAGAATTCAATATCACAGCAATGAAAGGAGTAATGTATATTTATACATACATACATACATACATACATACATACATACATATATATATACATGTATATATACATATGTATATATATATATATATACATACACATAATATATATACATATATATATATACATATATTTTTGATAATATTAACATAATAATAATGATAATAATTATAATAATAATAGCAACATATCTTACATACATTAAACATTAATTTTTTTTGCTCGATTGACGTGATTCTCAATCGTAGCAATAAATTTTGTGTTGCAAACTTTATAAAGATATCATTTTTATTTCTTTCCTATGCAATTGATGCTAAGAATTCTTTGTTAGATAACGTACAAGATCAGAAATTCTTGTAATTATGTATTAAACAATACATGGTATTGCGATATTTTATTCCATACACATACACACATATATATACACTATGAAGTGTCTAATTTTACTATATACCTGTACTTTTCTTATATTTGTGAAAAGATTTTGGTTAACATAGTATTAAGCACTTCATCTCATGTATTTATATATGCTACACATATATTAACATTTTATTTCTTTATTAAATAATCATAGAAAAGATATCTTTCTTATATCATAAAATGTCTTACTCTTCTTAATATAATGACAAATAGATAGATTTTATAAGAGAATCTTACTTTGTTTTCACTTTTGTTATTTAAAATTAATTAATGTTAAGATACATTCTCTACCCCAAAAAAACACTAGTCAATATTGAATAGCTGGAAGAAAATGTAAATCTTATTGCAAACATTGACGTACACAAGGAATACACATATGTATACTATCTCAATATATAACATAACGCCTAAATGCGAATATGTATAATTGAAATAAATCCATTAATGATTGATTTTAATGTTTCATGCATAAACAAATTTTGAACTGAGTGGAGATTTGGGAATAGATCTCAAACATAACACTGTCTATATATACGTATATCGATCTAACGAATTCAAATGAATTTATATTTTTCAATCCTATAGAGAAATAAATCGTTTATAGTGTATTGTCTGTTACTTAGGAAGAGAAAAATGACAATTTGCTGATACATTAAAAATAAAGCTAAACGTATGAAAAACTTCTATAAAAATGCTTATGTTCCCATTTCTCTACTCTCATGGAGAGCATCGTCGAGGCTGATCCTCCCAAAATGATGTGTAATTATTTTTAAAAAGCTTTCCATATCGTCCTTTTTACTCTTTTATATTTAATGCGTTTACTAAGAAATGTAAAATCACCTTTATGATTTTGATCATTATGATCTTTCACCTATTATAAAAACTTTCTTCTAAAAGTATCCCATTCTGTGATCTACACATGATCCGATGAATTAAGAAGAAATGTCCTTTACAGACTAATTCTGTTTACATCGAAGTTTTACTTATAGTGAAGTCAATCACATCCATTTACTGTACAAAATGATATATATATATATATATATATATATATATATATATATTACCATACCTGTTTGGTTTAGTTGGAGAATTGGCGAAGTTTAATTGTTTCGTTAATTTTTGGGAAACATTGCTAAAATCGTGGCACATATTTGTTGGGGATCAGTTTCATGAGGATTCATTGCCATCGCTGCTTGTACCTGTTCCTCGGGAAAGATATTAGCAAGATGATAATGCAAACGACGTCGTGCATCTTGGGTTTGTGTATTCCAAGCAGCTCCGTGTAAATTTGTTGCGGCAGATGACGGTGAAGGCAACAAATTTAATTGTGGATCGGATGTGCCTAATCTAGAGACTCGTGAGGGTGCAATTAGATTCGTACTACGAGGAGGCCAAGCTCGGTATGAATCTGGTGCCGAAGCAATGCGTGTTACGTGTTGATGAAGTCCTTCAGGATGGTCCCAACTACATCAAAGATAAAATTTATATGTATGTGTGTGTGTGTGTGTGTATATATATATATATACTGGAACTAATAATTAGGATAAAACCTAGAGATATATGCAACATACCTGATAGGTATTGAATAAGGAGACTCATTGCTAGCATGTCTTGTAAGTGGCCTATGCTGTTGGATCGTTTGGTGAGCACCAATTATAGATTGCTGTGAATGTTGCTGCTGTTGTTGCTGTTGTTGTTGCTGCTGCTGCTGTTGCTGCTGTTGTTGTTGTTGTTGTTGTTGTTGTTGCTGCTGTTGCGTCGAAGATTGCGCCGTGTGCTGTTGATATCTTCTCAATTGATAAAGACGTGGATCGCATGCCGGATTTAAGGTTAATTGTCGTTGTAATTTTCTATGCATATTCACTGGCTCTGTATCCGAGTTATTAACTCTAGGTGTCGCCCAAGTACCTGGAGGAGATGATACGTATCCTTGAAACGTGGATACAGATTTTTTGTCTGTTAGTTTCAAATAATAATTTCTATAAATGAAACAATTTGTACATTCGATGAAATTGATTTAATAAAATCAATTCAATTATACTTCCCTACCTTGCATATTCTGCACAGCAGAAATCTGTTGCGCATATACGATCGGACTAGTCGTTGATAAATCTGTAGTGACATTTTCAACTGATCTACTTTTAGGGACGGATGATAATGATTGAGAGACATTGGATGGTACAGCAGCTGATCTTGCTTTACAGAGCGGTTGATGTTGCGCCGTAACATTCGTAGTCGTTGCTGTTGTAGAATTTAAGGGTAAGCTTAAACTCGGACCTCTAGCTTGAAGATGTCGTTGAGCATGTTCCACCAAACGTTCCGTTACAGATTTATGAGGATGCGGACCTCTTTCTGGATGACGAAATTTGCATTTGTTTCCGTACGTACATTTCTACGATAAATGAAAGTATATCAAAAAAAAAAAAAAAAAAAAAAAAGGAGGGAGAGAGGGAAGAAAAAAGAAGAAAGAAAAAAAAATTAATAATAAGTCGTATGAGAACGATCTCATCGTTCGTTCATATATATCACACTCGTCTAACCTTTGCATATGGACATGGTGGTGCTGGATCAGTTTTTCTCGGTCCAATTCTTAAGAAATTTTCTAAAGTAGGCCCACTTCTTCCAAGGGGATCATCGGGTGGCATAAATCGATCGTTAACAAAACTGTACATCAAAATTCTCTCTTCAACGACTCTTCGAAATTCTGGATTTTCTTGCGCCAAATCTCTATAATTATCGTTACTGACAACGATACCATCCACTTCGGCTGCTAACCTCAGAATATAACGATCATCGTAACAGACCATGCGTTTACCTCCGACTAGTCTGTAATAAGACATAAAAAAGAAAGAAAGAAAATAAACAAATAAAATTCTCTTGTAGTTGTGAAGTACTGGCACATAGAAAAAAAAAAAAAAAAAAAAAAACGTAGTAAAATATAAGATATTAAACTCACCTAGATGGAGTGAAAACGAGTAATCGATCTCTCTCGAGTTCACCTAGAATTTCTTGATCGGCTATAGGATTATCAGGTCTAGATGCTTCCTTACGCCACTTTGGTACAAAAACAGTGATCTCTCGATGTCCTCTAGCTTTGAACCAATCAACGCAGATCTTAATACCACGACAGGAAAATACTTCCTTATTTCCATGGCTCATAGCCACGTTACTACCGTCGATTACAACCGGCCTCAAACACGTAGCAGTCGTAGTAGTTAGATTCGATCTTCCACCAAGTTCTTCGGTACTAGTTTCGCCATCTAAAAGAGTATCGCTTTCCTCCGGACTTTCGCTTAATTTTGGCGAACAACTTGCTCCAAGTTTGATCAATTCTGCCAATAACTCGTTTTGACCAGGATCTGGACCTAATTTCTGAAGAGCTGCTTGAACCAAACGTTCGGTATATCCAAGCTTCAATGCGAATTCAACTCTGGCCGTATATCCTGATGATGATTAAGAAAAAAAAAAAAAAAAAAAAAAAATTAAAAAAAGAAAATTACAAAAATTGAAAGAAAACAAATAAATTTATGTTATCCATGTTATCGATATAAATTGTTCAAGAAAATATATGTCGAGACGATTTCGGTGATATAAAATTGCTAAAATTGTTACCTGGGCTCTGTGTTGGGGTTTGTCCTTGAACGGTGACATACTCAGCAAATTCCGCTGCCAAGGTATCCGAAGCAGTACGGGACACGTCCGAATGCGTGGAAGACGAGAGTCGTGATTCCAATGGCGGATGAACGCTCGTTGAATCTTCAGCTTCGTAATCACTGTCGTACGAAGAATCCTCAGCGTCTCCACCATTGCTACCACCACCTAACACCGTACAATCGACGTATCTCTGAAAGAAGGAAAATAGAAAAAATTCTTATTTATTTATTTTTTTTTTTTCTTTTCCTTTCATACACAAGATAATTCACTATCGTATTCGTTTTCAATTTGTTTTCTCATTAATCAAATACGTACATGTATTATATTATCGCATTAATTATAATTAAGAACTTTGATCTTATATCTATGTTCTTGTTCATTTTCTTTTCCCTTTTTTCATTTCTTTTTCTCATTTGATCTTATACCTTCGAACTTTCGATTGAGATAGAAATAGAATCGATCTGATATATACTTTTTTACTTTATCATATAATTTCAAGTTTTTCGAAATAAATAGAAACAGAATTAATCTTATACGGATGTACTTTGTTACCCGATCTTATATATTACTTTTGAGCTTTTTAACGAGATAGAAATAAAATCGATCTTATGCCTGATCTTATATTTTCAAGCTTTCGAACGAGATAGAAAGAAAATTTATCTTATTTACTTTAAAGCTTTCGAGAAGGATAGGAAATAGTATTGATCTTTCTTAATCTTATAAATAAATAATCTTATATACGTCGAAGCTCTTGAAAGATATAGAAATAGGACTGAAAACGTCGACCGATTAGCCCGCTTAAGTCGATACGATATTCTGCCTTCTATTTTCGTCATCATCTAACGAATACCATTTTGAAATAGATTTCAAGTTACTTCGAAACGATATGCAAAATATGTGCACAAACTACTTAGGTAAGTATCTACCTATCGGAGCGTGTAGAAACATAAATTAAGATTTATATTTTAAGACCTTAAGGCAGATCTCTTAAATGCGGACAAATCTGTTCGCGTTTAAAAATAGCAAATACTTTGGAGAGAGAAGAAAAAGAAAAAGAGAAAAAAAAAAGAAAAAGAAAAAGAAAGAAAAGAGACACTTTGATCTACATAATATTAATAAACGTTTCTTCGAGAAACGAGGATACAGTTTACTGTCATTTTCTTTGATATCCCGAGTTCGAAGAGTGACTATAAAACGGTGAAAAGGACGAACGAGAGAGTCAAAGTTCCGTTTAACGGATCTCTATACACAAACGCGTCCACTTTGGAACTGACGCTATAAGCTATCATCCTTGTATCTCGACTATCTTCTCATCTTATCGAGGAGACTAGCTTCCTTCGAGCGAAGCGGCAACCGCCTGCTGCACTCGGAGACTCGGCAGCCAGTAAATAACGACTTGCGGATTTATGGCTACATGCGTATACATATGTGTAAGTATGGAACCACGCAAGTCACCTCCCTTCCTCCCTTCTACCCTCCCTTCTTTCTACCCTCCATTCCACTTCGTTTCTCCTCCTCCTCTTCCTCCACCACCACCACCTCCTCCTCCTCCTTCTCCTCCCTCTGTTCCTTCTACAACTACCTGCACGCAAAGATTTTTAGGGGCATGAAACGCGTGGGTAGAGCAACTTGTAAGCATTGCAACTGCAATACTCTGTATTATTACAGTCGATATAAATCACGATCGTTTTTTTTTTCTTTTCTTTTTTTTTTTCATTAATTATAAGATTATAAAAAAAGGCTAAAAAAAGTGAGACATTGTATAGATGTAATAATGTACGTGTGTGTCCTCGTCCATATAGAAATGATGGATAATATATGATAATATATAGAAAACATATGATATGTAAAGAAGAGATAATAATTTATTGGAATTATCTGTTAATCTATATAGAGAAATTTCATATCTTATTGATCTAAATAAAGAAGATAGATAATGTGTAATAGATAAATATATATATAGAATAGATAAGTATATTTATTTAGAGGGCAGATCTATTTATAACGTAATTTATATTTATAGAATAGATCAAATTTTAGATTAAAATTTTGATCCATAGATCGACTTTTTTCAGTAGACTCGATAAAAACAATAATCGACGTTTGAAATTTTTTACGAGAAATTATGATAAATAGGACATAGCACTCGTTGTCGCGGATGCAACCATTAACGGAGATCCAGGTGAAAGTAGAAAGACGTCGGACCATCAGGGTCGTCCATCCTGTACCATTCTTAAATCGACGAAGTCTCATTTATGTATATACACGTATACATTTTATACATACATACATACATACATACATACATACATACATACATACATATATATACGTATAATAAAATTACGAATAAGACGTTCATAATTTCTTCGAATTAATCGGTTCTTACGAATTCTACGTAAATCGTATGTTTTCTTCGAAAATCGACGAGTAAAGAGGAAATCCGATGGAGACACGACGAAAATGACGACGATGACGAGGTCAACGAGGTCGACGATGAGAAATCATGTTGAGATGTCTATTCGTTCCGTTAGAAATTCTCAAGGTAGAAAGAAAATATAAGGTCCCTCTTCATTTACAACATATATGTATGTGTATGTATATGTATATATATATATATATATTAGCTTCCGAAATCGCGATGGTTAAGCCTTCGAGTCAGTCGTGCGCCGCGTCGGTAGCATCCGTAATAAATTTCTCGCTAACCTTGCGTCGTCGCCCACCACTCCCGGATCTAGTCTAACGCACATACGTATGTATATATGTATGTAGGTACATATGTATGTATATATGTATGTATGTATATATGGATGTACGTGCCAGCGCACGTAAGAGGTAACCTGCATATACGTGACCTACGTTCACGGAACACATACACACACACACACATAGAGAGGGGGGGGGAGGGAGGAGAAAAGAGATTAGAAATAAAAAAAATAATCATCGATATATCTTTATCTATATTATCTGTTTCATAAGATTTAACTAATCGAATATCAAGATGTATTAAAACAAGTTACGAAAGTTCTGAATTCTTTGGATACAACGATCTCTCTGATATAGGGGAAAAAAAGAAACAGAAGGGGGTTAAAAGAAGAAAAAAAAAAAAAAAGGAAAAAGTTGATCTCCTTCCGCGTGTCTCTTTTACATCTCTCTCTCCTCACGCTCTAATGAAATTGATTCTCGATAATGGCAAACTGTGTAACTTTATGTCGCAATAGTCGAGACATTACGACGTATACGTATGTATATATGTATGTACGATGATGACCTTACGTCATGGGGTTTGCCGAAGGTCCGTTTTCTTAACCACGTGTGTCTTCGGTAGCTTAGCTAAACGCTTCAAATCTCTTATTCATGAATCGTGTAATCGATCTTTGATTGTTCGTCATTAAATTCAATATAGATTGTATTGTACATTCGATCTGTATATGTATATATGTATGTAAGTAAGATCGTTTCGATATCGATAGCAGAGCTCTTGTTTCCATCTTGTCGAATCCCGTTATTACCGTCGTACCCAAGAACTTTTTCTCTCGAGTCAGTCAAGGCGAACGATGATCCGATTGGAAGGAATCAATGAATCGATTTATCGTTCGAATTTATACGAAGAGATATATCACTGCGTTTACTTGATATCTTTCGAAGGAATCGATTTCTTTTTAACCAACTAATTGTAGAGATAACGAACAAACACAACAACAACGATAATAAAATCAAATGAACGATTAATTATTTCGTTAGAAATATCTATGCGTATTCTATGTATTATATAGGATAAGAGAAGGAAAAGAATAAGGGTATATAAAAGGTAGAAAATTTAAGAAAAAATAAAATAAAATAAAATAAAAATTGGGAAGAGATAATAAAGGAAAGGGAACAGAAAAGGGTCATCTTCATCAGACAGATCGCACAAATTTCATTGGGCCTGCGCAGAAGAAGGCAAAACGTACACGGTGTGCGCCCCTGCGCCGACAAGATATTCTCTCACGGAACTGGTTTCACATGATTGTACGAGAGAGAGAGAGAGAGAGAGAGAGAGAGAGGAGCCTCCTCGACGAAATTGTCCTCCCCTCTTTCTCTCTTTCTCTCTTTCTCTCTCTCTCTCTCTCCTCTCCTAAACCTTCTCTCTTCTTCGGATATTTCCGAAACTGGTTTCACTTGGTGTGGTTAGAAAAAAAAAAATAAAATAAAATAAAATAAAATAAAAAAGAAAAGGAAAGAAAGAAGAATCATTTAACCTACGAACTTGAACAAATGATATAGGGTGGGCCAAAAGTTCATAGGTGGGTTAAAAGTTTCTAGCTAGTTTAAAAAAAAAAAAAAGAAATTCATTATTTACTATTTTTTTCACGAGATCTTAGACCAACTTTTTTTCTTTTTTCAAATTGTAAAATTAAAAGTTAGGTTTGAAGAGATTTGGAAAAAAAAGAAATAAAGAAAAAAATTAGATTAAAAAATCTATATATATATATATATATATATATATATATATATAAAAAAGAAAGAATAATCGATTTTTAAAATTATCTTGGAAATTGTTACGATCAGACGTTATCTATGAATCGTATCTACGAATTCGAAAGAACGTTCCATGGACAATGTTTTCTCTCGAATAAAAATTTCTAATCTCTTTCGTGAGTGTACCTATATACAAGATGATCTATCGTAGATATATCTAACGACGATCGACTTTCCCTAAGAGATATTTCATGTTCCGAAAGTTCCGGGTTCTCTTTCTATCTAGCATTATGTATCTTACCAAAGAAAGAATTATCAGTTTTATATAACGAAAAAAAATTTTGTTAGATTTTAACCGTAACATTATAACATAAGAAAAATTGACGTTATTAATTATTTATTTATCGAATATTTATTACTGAAATAATTTCTATTTCTTACTGTGTGATATAAGGGGGATGATACAAAACTTGTAGAAAAAAAAA
>NC_057705.1:2017279-2046398 GCF_014466175.1 Vespula pensylvanica | reverse complement strand
AAAAAAAGAAATCTTATCGCAATGCACTAAGATAGTTAAGATAGTCTGAAAATTTCAACGATATTTCAGGACACAATATTCTGATGAAAGAATATCAAGAAAGTCGAGTTACGTAAGAAGTAAATTCATTCATCGTTTCACGAGCTTCACGAAGAAGAAGAAGAAGAAGAAGAAAAAGAAGAAGAAGAAGGAGGAGGAGGAGGAGGAGGAGGAAGAGGAGAAGGAAGATAGAAAAAGAAAAAGAGAGAAGGTCTGGAGGTTTCCAGCCGATCGAAAGGAGGGAAACTAACTGCATCTGCCGAGGGAGAGTAAAGGGTGGGGAAGGTGGGCCACGCGAGAAGCTTGCTTCCGGGTTGGATACTCGCTCTCTTATGGCCTTTCGCGCGATCTCGAACGCGCTCCAAAGGCAAAGTGGACAGTAGATTGATTCGCATTAATCGTAGACCCGGTAGAAACACTGTCGGGTTACAATCACGGAAAGTGTGCCGATTCCGGCTACCACATTGAGAACCACGCCTCCTCCTCCTCCTCCTCCTCCTCCTCCTTCTCCTCCTTCTCCTCTCCATACTATACGAAGAAATAATTTCCATGGAAATTTTGAATACGTTCTCCCGTTCGAATTTTTATGGATATAATATTTTGGTGATTTTGTAATAATAATAATTAAAAAAAAAAAAGGAAAAAAAATGATATATATATATATATAAATGCGTGTGTGTGTGTGTGTGTGTATATATATAAATAAATATTTCATAAAACGAGAAAGTTTAACAAACTACAGTAACTTATGCACGTAGACATTATGTCACTCGATGCCGAACGAATCGTTTTTGTACTGTTCATTTGCCATTCTAAAAATTTCGACTCGTTGCACGTTGCATAACGAAACGAGTCGAATGGTTCGCTTTCGAATCGTTCGTTCTGTGTGCCGAACTAACTGAAAGTCTATTTTGGTTATGCGTAAACTTACTGATCGTAACAGAATACTCGCAAGTATATAACGAATCGCTTTTATATCCCTTCTGTTATATATACACACATAAAAGAAACATAATAAATATAATCTCGAATGTTGAAATATGCGTGTCGTACAATTGTTTTCGATGATTAACGTGAAATCAATCAAATCGTTTCTTATATATTCTATATAGTTTCTAGAAATTAATTATTAATTTATAACGTGACGGCAAAGCAGCAGTCGTTATTGATAAGAAACACTTCGGAGGGAAGGAAAACAGTATATTTCTATTTTCCTTATCTGAGTGAAATGACGTCGGTAAGGCATAAATAAACAGAGAAATAACAAGTTTTTCAATTTTTATGAGTTCGAAATAAACTTATGATTAGTAATATATTATGAATTAAGAGAATATATAATTTACGACGAAAGAGAGAAAATATATATATATGTGTGTGTGTGTATGTATATGTATATGTATATATAATACAAATGTATTTGTGAAGAAGAGAAAGAGATTATATGGGTGCGTTAGTATCCTTTCATTGTTGGTAGAAAATGATTACGAGTAGGCGGATGTAAAAGCGGATACGGCCTCTAAGACGCGCCAGAGTTCCTATATAAAAACGAACTCGCGATCATTGTACTTTCTTATCGGTGTCTTATCAAAGGGAGACATCTGCAAAGTAATTAACAATCTACGAGCAAGCAACGAATCGATGTAAACCGGATGACAGCTAATCGGCTGGATAATTATAGTCTCGTTAACGTCATTCCGATTGCGTCTCGTATCATCATCAGGCCACGAGATTAGCGATAATGGTCACGAATTGAATGTCGAAACATTTACGAAAACATAATATTGCCTTTCAATAGATGAAGCGATAGTTGGTTCGTGAGAAACAAAGTATTTACTATTAAGGTCAAATACTTCGACCTTGTACGCATACATTTATGTTTCTATAATATCACGTTTCAAAGATATATAATTAATATGATTAATTTCTATTTCGTATTTCTAACAATTTCCTGACGCACATACATATTATATAAAATCTATTTACGTAGCATATAATTCGTACTCGTAATATACTCGATCATACATACATATACACACACGTATACATACATACATAACCAAAGTGCGTGGAAAAGCCGCGAGAAGTTTAATAGAACGGTGCTCGCTTTCTCGGAGAAATTCGAAACGTCGTTTCTCGTTCGGAACTCACCTTTCCCGCGACCGTCATTCCAATCTCGCTTGGTACCGCGAGTTCTTGAGAAAAAGAACGTAACAATTCTGTTTCGTTCTAGTACGTTCAGGACAAAACAATCTTAGCAAATGTTATTCTTCTTTCCTTCAAATGATCCTCGACTTGAACATTCCGAACGTTCTTCTTCTTTCCTTGACACACTACACTCTGTATAATATTATTTATTTAAATAAAAAAAAAGGAAAAAGAGAGAAAAGAGAACATCGAATCAATCGAAATAACGACGAAAAAGGATAAAATGAAAAGTAATAGAAAACACGAGTACGCGTACGAAGAACGCGTTATTAACAAACACTTGTTATTAGAGTAAAAAAGAGAGAGAGAGAGAGAGAGAGAGAAAAAAGAGAGAAAGAGAAAGAGAGAGAAAAGGAGTGAAAAAGAAAGATGGACGATACGGAGCACACGAGGAGCAGAAAGGAAAGCGCACTCGGCGAAAGCCGCGCGGTGAATGGAGCGGCCGCTTCTCCGCGTGGCTCGCGACGTCACCGATTCCTTCCCCCTCCTTACCCCCACTCTCCGCGCGACACTAGGGATCCTACTTCCACCCCCCACTACACCGGCGCTCCTCTCGCGAGCCTGATCGTACGTTCTGTCCTCTCTCAACCACAGTAGACTCCTTATGACTCGTTCACATGTCGATATCGACCGTATTTTTATTATATATTTTTTATTATATATATAATTTTTTTATTAACCTTAATAAAAGATTTTCATAATCGTTAAGTATATGTATACATAAATATATATATCGATTTAATATTGTAAATCATTTTTGTGAAATTAATGAATTCTTGCAAATCGACCTGCTTTTTTTCTTTTTTGTTTTTTTTTAAATTGTTAAAAAGAATGAAAGATATTTAACGATTATTGATGTCGAATCGTCATCGTTCTCAATCGTTTTCTCGATCGCAGTGAACAGACTTAGGGTTGTTTGTTCGTGACCGTCGTGGTGCACGCGTCACGGTAATATCAGGGACGTCATGTGTTCCCATTTAAATTGGTGTGTAAATATAGTTAGCATTTGTTGGTAATTTTTGTTTCTTTATCTTCTCTTTTCTTTTTTTTTCAATGAAATGTTAACTTTTATTTTGATATATTTAATATGTCATTGGATGTTATTGGACATTAATAATCACTGTCGGATCGTTCGAAAAGATACTACGTTATTACAGATTATGAATCATGCTGGTAACAATTTATAATTATATTTTTATAGAGTAATGATAGAGTAATGCGGGTAAAGAAAATAATAAAAAAAAAAAAAAAGGAAAACGGTCGAAATTATTAGTATATGGCGATGAAATTACTTTGGCCAGCCCTGTTATATCGAAGGATGTACCGCACGATGCACCGCACAGTATGCATCGTACTAAACCGTGGCAGTCGTGTCGAATGATCCTAAGGGATCGCAAGGGAATCGTGAATTGCATCGTATACACTGGCACGATTCTAGTCAAATCGTTAAATCCGTAAAGGTAAGAGAAGAGAAGAAAGAACGTTTACTGAATTCAATGTGATAGGGAATAGATACAGTATAGTAATAAAAAAATTTAATTTAGAGGAATTAAAAAGAAAAAAAAAAAAAAAAAAAGGAAAAGACCACGAAAAATCGTCGGAAATAATCAATCTGTCATCGAGAAAAAAAGAAATAATAAAACTAAAATGTGTTAATATTGGCAACGTAAAGGAGTTCGCGAACATCCGTTAATAAAGAGGCACGACTTCCGGATGTTGATGTTGAAAAGTAGGGCACAAGTCGTGGCGTGTGGCAGAGGCCTTCGGCCATCACCGATCGCCGACCTGGTCTCAGGATTATGCTTCCAATTGGCTTTCTAATTGGGAAGCGATAGTTGGATCCGGCTCTATGGGATCTAACATTTCTCATCTTTCTTTCTCTTTATCCTTTCTCTAATTACATCTTATGTTTTTTATCTTTATATCTTCAATACACAATAAATGAACGACCTTTGAACGTCTTATATATTCGATTACACAAACACGCGTTAAAACATTATTTTGATATTATTTTAATAGAAACTTTTCCAGATTATTTCTTTTTTTTTTATAATAGAATAATAATAGAAATTAATTAGTCGTCTAAGATTATATATCAACTTTTTCTTAGTCCTCAATTAAAGTTATATATGTATACTTTTTTACATTTTACTTAATTTTCTCATAATCGAATATTAATATTTTCTAAATATGAGTTATCGTTTATATGAGGTATTGTATTATAATTATACTGTATATAACGTAGTATAACTAATTGTAGTTATATACATAAAATTATGAAGTTACAATAGAATAGTAATTAATTATAGTTACAATACTATAATCACAATTACAATACTATTATTATTAAACTATTGATAATATTTACACTATAGAGTATAATAAGTTAATACAATTTCCATCAAATTATATAAATTTTTATAGATACGACAAAAAATATTGTATTATATAGAATAAACTTATCTACACATATACGCATTTATATATATTATATATATATATATATATACACACACACTACATATAAATTTTTTATTAGATTCCAAATTAGGATAAAACCTTGCATCCAACGTGTCCTCGTACACAAATGTGTTAGAATAGCGTGAGCTCAAGAATGAGCGAATGTGATTGGTGAGAAAGAGAAAGACAGAAAGGGGGAGAGGTAGGGGGAAAGAGAGGGAAAGAGAGAAAGAGGGAGAGAGAGAGAGAGAAGAGATAAAAGAGGAAGGGAGGAGAAGTCAGAGAGGAAGCCGCGAACGTGTGCGTCTACAGGAAAGAGCTATGTACGTATGTACCTACGTACTACAGGGTGCCACCTGCCCGATACTTCTCGAGGAAACGGTCAAAGACCCGATGGAGTGGCGTGGCGCGAAGCGCCACCTTCTTCCTCTTTAAAGGTCCCTACACAACGAGACCCTTCTCTCTAAAAACTTTTTACTAACGAAATATAAAAATTATTTTATTTCTTTTGTCGCATTGAAATATCCATTACCAAATTATGAAATGATTTCAATGAAAAAATATTTCTTTCAAATCGAATATCTATCGTAATTAAAAATTAATTTTCCTTTTAATTTTTTTTTTTTTTTTTTTTTTTTTTTGTTATATTGAAAAGTATATTCGTCTTTTCTCGCTTTTTCAGTTTTTGTTTTTGTTTTTTCTTAATACGTATTGTTATTAGAATAATGGTGAATTTTTTAAGTCGATGACCTTATCACTCATGGTGCATTCCTCAGAAGCAAATACGTAAGAAGCAGCAGGTAGTTAGTTTCTGGAACGAGAATCGATAATAACAAACGGCTATGTTCGACGAGTTCTCAAGTTGACGTATGGCACGGGATTAGCCTGTCGATGGAAAGCTACACCTACAAGGTGAAAGCCGGCCTCCGCCATACCAACCACGACATACCAACGAACGAATCGTTTCAACGCGTTATCTTTCTGTAAAAAGGTAAAAAAAAAAAAAAAACAAAGAAAAAGAAAGAAAAAAGCGCTAACATTTTACGAACCATATAAATACCCTGTGAAAGCCACATTACGTGTTTTCAATTATTATAATAAATTAATTTTCCCCGTAACACCTTCTTCATTTAATAGAAAAACTAGATTTCCTATCCAAAAACGTATTTTATAAATTATCTTTTACAACTGGCATAATAAATATCTGAAAGCCACATTATGAATCATCAGAAATATTACAATAAGATAACTACTCTGTAATTAATAATTTTTTATATGGAAAAAAATTAGATAGAACAATTCTTAATTACATTAATTCACTTATATGTGCGTTTCGTACACAAGGTCAATACACACATATATGTGTACAATATATATATATATATATAATAAATATTAATCAATAATTTTATATATATATATAAAGAGAGAGAGAGAGAGAGAGAGATCTTTGTATAGAAAAAATTAAATAGAAAACTTTTTAGTCAAATAAACCCACTTACGTATTTCTATATATATATTAATCTCAAGATGTGCGTTTTGTTCACGAAGTCGACACAGATAGACGTGTACATATATATATATATATATAAATATCTACATATACACATATATACATACACACATATATATAGCGAGAGAAAGAGAGAAAGAGAAAGAGAGAGGGAGGGAGACAGAGAGAGCAGAACACCGCGTGCTGTTTGACGCGCGCGTGATCCCGGATGCAAGCAGAAGAGAGACTCGACTCGTCGAGGATGCGTTGCGTTAACCCACGCGTGACCTCTATTCCATCGACCACCCTCTAACGATACGATAACAAAGACGATTAAACGTAGATACGAATAAAAGGCTTGATCAGAAAATTCCTAAGTAAACGATTATATCTACATTAATACACACAGGTACACACGCAATATTTCTCAAGTAAAAGATGCAAAATAAGATAATATGCATTTATCACCGCCCTAAAAAGAATAAAATTTGAAAAACGTTAAGAGGGCTTAACCCGAACCCAAACCCATTATATTATGAACCTTCTGACATCTGACGTCACTGAATTCGAAATGTAAACCATATAGAGAAAGGTAGACCGATGTAATTCACAGAAATAAATCGATCGAGATCGTGATCGCCACTAAACGATATACGACAGTACCTTTTGGTAGCTGACGTCATTTTATCTTGATCGCATGCATACATACATATATGTGCGGAGTGCTTTTGTAATAGTTCGAAAAAATTTTATCTTAATGCTGTAAGGATCACTATCGATCACGAATGTGTATAGATATGTGTGTGTGTGCGTGTATTTGTGCGTGTATACATAGTTCGCATAGAGATTGGAATGCAGACATTTTCAAACACTATATTTCTATCTTTCTCTATTCGTTAAGTATTTAATCTTATAATAATTCTCGACAAATGATTTTTTTGAAAGATTTTAGAATACGAAAGTAAAAAACGTATGTACGTATTTATGTATGAATGAAAAATAAAATGAACAATATAAGACTAATAGAAATTGACGTTCGATCGTGTATCGATCACGAACGATCGAAATAATCCCACTTGTTATGTTTATATTCATAAAGGTTTTGTGGTCCTCGGGAATTTGAAAGTGTAGCTAGGAACTCTTCGAAGGCCGACTTCTTTCTATCCATTGTGGAACAACCTACGCATTTCTGAACAAGTTCTCTCATTCAGTTTTACCAGTGGCAGTGACTTATTGTTATTCAAATACTACTACGGTATCGCTGGTATCGGAACGATTAAAACTCTCGCGACTGATAGATAGATAGATAGATAGATAGATAGATAGATATATAATTACATATGTACATACACATACAGGGTAACCCACAAATCAATTGACAAAAATGCATTGTTATTGTAAACAGGTTTAACTTAGAAACGTTAAGGTAAAGAGATAATATATTGAACACTTTTCGATAAAAGCCCTTTCTCGTTTATTTCTATTTGAAACTCTTTTTTTTAGTTAATAAGTTAGTACAAAAATTACGTTCTAATCTTGAGAAGGAAAAACAAAAAGAGAGAAAAAATAGGTTAGAATTTTTATTTGTACTAGATAATCAAGAAACATTTAAACTAGAATAAATTAAAAGATTTATAAGATTTAATGATATATTTAGAAGATCAAGAATTGCAGTGGTACAATAATAACTTATTTAGAACTGAAAAAGATCAAAACATTAGACATGTGGAAAAGAGAAATGAAGAGAGTGACAACAATAATGATAATGATTTAGGTTATCAAGTATTTTGTTCCTTATATCTTTGTAGCTTTCTTTAGTTTTTAATTTTTTAATATAACTTTTAATATTTTCTAAAGAATTTCTAAAAAATTAAATTATTACACTAATGAATTAAATCTGTAGTTTATAATATTGTTTATATCATAAGTAAAAAAATTACAGTGATTTGGGTGTAAAGATCTTAAACATTTGTATCAGAAAATGGTGTTTTCATAGAAATATTCTTTTTTCAGTTAACTATTCGTTTAATAGATCTTATTTCTGTATTGAAAACAAAAGAGAATACTTTCAGCATTTAATATAGGTTAGTAATATGTTATTACAGTCCTTTTTATATTAAATCTTATCTGTATGGTTATAAGATTTATAAATGAAATTTGTGTACAATAAAAATGCATTTTTATAAACTGGCTTATGAACCATTCTATATATACCTATCAAGTGTATCATTCATTAACTTGAAGTAGAAAAAATCAAATTAATTCATTAACCTATAAATATGTTCAATGACATTTTCAATCGGTGCATGTGAATTTACACAATTTTTGATTACAAACTAAAATGATATGGATAAAAACAAGAAGCTTTGGATAGATCAATGAATGAGGATATATAACATCTTCTTAACTTTCTATAACCTACTTATTTTTTTGTCTAAGATAAATTATTATGATACACTATATATTTTACTAGTAAATAATATAGTATAATATACTAATTATAATACAGTACAATAATTCTAATATATATAATATACTTTATATTTTTAATCTTATATAGTTATAAAAATGTATATGTACACATATAGAGTATAATATATATAGTAAAATTATTATACTATTTTAAACACATTAGTATAACTATTCTATATTAAATATAACTTATTAAATATTAACGTTAATCCTTGAATATAAATTAATAATTAATTTTATGATATATATTTTTTGTATTAATCTCGTATTAATCTTATTGTAAAACATCGAAAGTTCAAAGGTAGAGAGAAGAAATGAACGAAATCGTTCGTAACGATCGAAGTAGTATCGTTTTAACGGAGCTTCGTATACAGTAGTGGGCGTTCATGACTCAAGAAGATCGAGATTAGTCAGAAATATTGCTGACCAACGTAATCTCGACAAATAGAGCTATCTTCGATGTATCTCTGTTGCTCTCAGCAACGTTAGAAAGGGGGATCTATCGATCGGAAACTTTCAAGTTAATTATCTACAACAATTACTATTCAATTATACAACTTCACACTTTCTTATTATTTCTTTTTAAGTGCTTACGAACATCCTACGTTTCGCATTAACGCGATCCAAAGTATCTAGCACCTTCTATCGTAGTTTTCAAGGATCAGCAGATCTAAGAAACAGATTTCGCGACAGATCGCGACAAATACACATTCCCGAGCAGCTCGCTGAACCATTCACTTTCCGTGAACGGTGAACGGTAAAGGAAATACACTTACGTTAGCTCATCTAATATCAATAATATTAAAAAGATTCGGAAAAGTAATAAAGATTAAAAAAATATATATATATATAGATAAACGTATATATCGCATTATAAGACAAACCTTAATCGCTATAACCTATATTTAATATAACTAATATCGAAAAGATCCCTATACACTTTTGTTTTATTTATAAATTTAAAGAGATTATTTCGTAATAATATCAACATTAATTATTATAAAATAATCGATCATTTTCTAATCTTTTATCCGTTCCATCTTACAAAGAAATATGTAATTGATATAAATATTCGAACAATGTCCTACGTCGTATATCTATAGGTTAGGAGTCGCAAATATACTCCTCGTTCTTTTTTCTTTCATCTAACTTCCAAGCAACGCAAAAGTACAGTTGTTGGAATGTAATCGTTTCTAGTTAGAACGAATGTAACGGGAAATAAGAGAAAAGAAAAACTACGAATATTTCGAAATAAGTAAAACAAGAAAACTTACCCCGTAAGTAAATCTCGATAACTTTCCGGAAACTGTTGAACCTCTTTTCGCTTTTATATAACACATATCTTTTGTTTTCTGTTTTAAATACGTATCAATGTATATGACCTACAAGAATCAAACACAGAGGACAATGATCTACAATCAATGTGACGAGACTGCTTGGCGTCGGACCTTATCCCCACCCCTTACACCTAATTCCCGTCCTAATTGGTGGGATTTCAGAGCAGGGTAACCGGTGGCACGTGCGCGCGGCACGCGCCATTGGAATTGAGATTTGTACGATGCTTCTTCCATACTTCTGATTTGTCGAAACAATCGTTACTGTTTCGTGATTCGTTCACGTACCCTTAAGAAAGATTTAGGTCGAGTATGACGTCGATATTGTTATTCGATAATTTGAATCGATTGACCCTATTCACCGAAAAATATATTTTATAAATGAGATAACGTAGATAATTCTTATTCGATACAAACCATGTCACACAAATATTTTTTATTATTAATTTCATTCGTATATCATGTATCAATATATGTGTATTTCGTGTCTGATATGCGTGTGTCTGTACGTGTGTGTGTGTGTGTGTGTGTGTGTGTGTGTGTGTGTGTGTGTGTGTGTGTGTGTGTGTGTGTGTGTGTGTGCGTCGAAGACAAATTACGAATGATATATAAATCGTAAAATACGAACAGTTAAAACGAAGTATACGATTAAAAACGATCGAGCGGTAGATTATGACTCGTGCCAGATTCAGGTTTGTGACACGGATCTCGTCTCCGTTTGGGCTTACTCATATATATGTATATATGTATATACGTTGCAAGTGGGAGGGGCAAATAGGATACATTCTTACATTTAAAATTGCCCGCGTCCTTTCAAATCTGCGTACGTATCGTAATCTTACGACATTTGCCACAAGATATTAACATCCTTCTGTTTCGAAATCATACAAACAATCAAATTAATTCTACGTCGAATTATATCTACGTATATATGTATATGCGTGTATGTGTGTGCGTGTGTGCGCGCGTGTGTGTGTGCGTGCGTCGAAGAAGCACCAAAAACGTAAGTAAGCATCGACATATATATACATATACAACACACATATATATAAACATACACATTTTTTGTTCGTTCGAACAAGTAAGACGCACGATGTAATAGCGAATAAAAAAGAAACGATAATAAAAGATTTGGCTCACCTTTGAGTCGCAATTAATGTCATCGGGTATCGAAGTGAAATTTTTGCTCGCACCCGGAAGCATTTCCTCGTGTACGTTTGAGGATGTACCGTCGTCGAATCTAGAAGAACGAGGGCTTTCTCCCTCCGCATCGAGAGAACGTATAGTCCTCGAAGAAAGGGATTCCGTTAAAGAGAACTCCAGTTGTTTGAACGGCTCATTCTCGTACGAGTCGTCGCAAAGAGAGGTGGTGGTGGTGGTGGTGGTGGTGGTGATGACGGTGGTAGTAGTAGTAGTAGTAGTAGTAGTAATAGTAGTACTAGTGGTGGTGGTAGTGGTGGTGGTGGTTCGGTTTCCCTTCTTACCGACATCAACGGTTCTCTTACGTCCCTTCCCCATTCGTTCATCGAGTTCAGACTCTGTCGTATTCTCCCCACCTGACTCTTCCATGGTCAAAACGGAGGACC
Source organism: Vespula pensylvanica (assembly GCF_014466175.1). Classification (NCBI taxonomy): domain Eukaryota; kingdom Metazoa; phylum Arthropoda; class Insecta; order Hymenoptera; family Vespidae; genus Vespula; species Vespula pensylvanica. The sequence continues at coordinate 2,034,810 of NC_057705.1, read as the reverse complement.
GAACGAGGCTCGCACCAAGAAACGGTTGCAAGCTCTCGAGTTTCCTTCGATCGAGCCGAATACGTGAACGAGCCTCGCCCATCTCCTCCTCCTTCGATACCTCTCCGACGTCATTCGTCGCATTCGCGATCGTACCAACGGAGACAGAGGGACAGAGATGGAAAGATAGTTAGATAGAGTGAGAGAGAGAGAGAGAGAGAGAGAGAGAGAGAGAGAAAGCGACAGAGAGAGAGAAAGAGAGAGAGAGAGAATGAGAAAGAGAGAAAAAGAAAAAGGAGATGTAAGGCGCGACGCGACGTGACCCGCGTGTAACACGTAGACCGTGTCTTGATTCCAACTACATGATCAGTCCGAGTTCGAGACGCGATTCACTCCCGTTTACCGCGGGAACGACTGACGCCCTCCCTACTGTCCTCCTCCTATTCCTTCTCCTCTTCTTCCCCCTCTTCCTCCTCTTCCCCCCTGACTTCAATACTCTCTACGCACCGTCAACCCGTTGCACATCTCTACGCGGCACATAGTCCGAGAAAGAAAGAGGGACGGAGAAGGGTATCTTTTCTTCCTTTTCTAATACGATAAATGATTTCTTAATTCAAGTGAAAGAATTCATTCGTCTTAACTCTTTAAATGCGTCGTTATAGAGAGGTGTTATTTTCTTTTTTTAATTGCTATTTACGTAACTAATTCCTCTCGTTAAATCTCGTTTTCTTTATTTCTATTTCGAGGAATTTCGCTTACGCTTCTCTAAATCATAATATCGTAAGTATCCTTCGTTCGTTCATTTTACCGCGCCCGCGCTTTTCGATCTGTTGCAGTCATTCGCGCGCTCTGGCGGCGAATGTTATAATTATGAACGGCCTTTAAAAATCGAACTACGTCTTATTACGTATTTGTGTGTATATGTTAGTATATTAATATTTATGGGGAAATAATATGATTAGGTTTTCTCATGCATGTTGTGTTATTAAATTTAATGTTATTTTGTGTTATATTAAATAATAGTTTAATGAGTAATTAGTTTTATTATATTTATATATATATATATAACCTTCTCTTATTAATTCATAATGTTAATAATATTCAATTTGTTGTTGATCTAAATTAAAAAATTAGAACATTGTAAAATTTAATAAAATAATTTTTTAAACGATGTAGTAACATAAAAATTTATAATGTTGAAAATTAACAAAGATACTAATATTGAAAAATTTATATGTCACGAAAATAATTTATCAAAACGGATTTATGAACGGATGATGAATCTATATTTTATTCAAATTCTAAACTGTGCGAATACCATTAGATTTATTATTATTAATAATAATCCACATTTTATAACAACATATTATAACGTTAATACGATACAAAAAAGAAAATATTATAACAACATTGTATATATTACAGTATAAAATTTAAATAAAAATTAAAAAACACAAATTAATAAATTACTTTTCTCCATATCCATAAAATCTGATAATCTACAGAGGAAATTAAAACAGATGTTTAATATCTAATGAAAATATAACCCTTGGAAGACAAAACGCCTAAAAAAAGTAATTATTAAATTGATTGCTTAAAAATTTACTTTTATATTTATGCAAGAAAATTAAATGGAGGGTGGTACCCAACCACCAAATGCACGTTCGAGTTCTTTTGCTACAGCAATACATAGATGATCGTTATATGGAGCTGCAATAACCTACAATATATATATATATATATATTAATGTATTAATATATAATTAGTTAAGTAAATTTACGTAAATTAATTACAAAAGTTAATGTTTTCTTTATATAATTTTTACATACCTGAATACCTACGGGCAATCCGTCATAATCTAATCCAAGGGGAACCTGACATACAGGAAATTTAAGGACATTGAATAGACACCAATAACCAAAATTATATGGTCTAAGAAATGAAGAGTAATGATAAATAGCAGGAAATGGAGCAGAAGGGTAAAATAAGACACCATTATCATCTAAAATTTCCTATAAAAAAAGAACACAGAGTATACGTTATAATTGTAAGAGTCTATATAATGATTCTAAATAAAAATGATATTACGTACCAATAAATATTTTTTCATATTATTAGTAACACTTCTAGCCCATTCAGAATTTTCTTTTGGTAACAAATCTTCATCTATTAACTTTAATAATGCGGCAAATGTTATATCGGATGTTCCTGACATAAATTTTCGAATTTCAGAAACTGCATTTGTACGAGACTGTGAAAAATTTATCTTATAAATTATACAATATAAAAAAGATAGAATTTTTTTCACGAGCTATATCATTACCTCTCTATTTGTTATGTCTGCTTTAAAATCTGCGTTTTCTTGACTCATCCAATATCTCCATAATCTAAAACTGTATTCTGATCCAGGTATCTTGATCTGCACGATAATAAAAAATATTTATACTCATATAATTTTCAATAAAAACAAATGTATCGTTCTTTCAAAGTATAATTTAATAAGAAAAAAAAAAATAAAATAAAGAAAAACCTTAGTTGCAGATTTAGTTATTTCTTCAAAATGGTCCACTGCCTTTCTTAATGCGGCACGCATTGCGTGATTCACTTTACTTGCTCTAAGGTCACCAGATTCTGGTTGATAAAATATCTTCAAATTTTTTAAATTGACAGGTTCATCTAATTTTAATTTAGATATTTTGTCACCAACCAAAACTTTTAAAAATGGTGCCAAATCTTCAGCTTTTTTACAGATCGGACCTGCCTCTGCCATAGACTCTGGATAATATTTATCTCTTAATCCAATACCTTTTAAAGATGTCATTCCTACCAATTAAGAATAATATTCAAATGTTATACATATATATACATTTTATAATAATTTTTATTATAGATATTTATATATTTTGTAATAAATTTAAACATTTACCTTCACTAGGTTTCATTCCAAAAACTCCATTATAAAAAGCTGGCATTCTAGTAGATCCACCAATATCACTACCAATAGAAAATGCAGAACCACATGCAGCAATAATAGCACCTTCACCACCGCTACTTCCACCAACAGTTCTTGTTGTATTGTAAGGATTACATGTTTGACCATATAGATTATTTCTTGATTCAACCCACAAATTAAGTTCAGGAATATTCGTTTTTGCAATAAGTATTCCACCAGCTTTCTTCAAATAGGCAACCACTGTTGCATCTGATGTTGAACGGTAATTTCGACGACTTAACATACCCATAGTATGAAATAAACCTATAGATATTAAATACGAATAATAAAAAAATAGTATAAAACACAATAACTTATTTACTTGTATAGAAATTTTATTATATTTTCAATATACTCACCTTCTGCTTCATTGCTCTCTTTAGTTGTAAATGGAACACCTAAAAATGGTCTTGTTTCTTTTAAGAATGAAGTATCATCATAATCCTGTAATTCAACATCAACTGCTTTTGCTTCTTTTATCGCTTCTGCATATCTTTCTTCTACAATTGCATTGATCAATCCATTAACTTCTTTGCATCTTTCGATAAAACTTTCTACAACTTTTTCAGCTTTAATTTGTTTTGTTCTAAATAAAAATAGAAATAGCAAAGAAAATATTTAATTGTAAAAGAATATACTGCAACGTCTAATAAATTAGATATCGAATAAACATGAAATGAAATAAAATGAAATAAAAAAAAGGAAGAATGAAAATTGTTACCGTATCTTTTCTGCTAATGTTGTGGCACTGTCCAACAATAAAGGATTTGTCACAGCAGATACTTTCTTTGCTTTTTGGTCATAATATAACCCAAATATAAAATCCACCATACAATCAAATATACAATGTAGTTGAATAACAACACATTTTAACAAATCCAGAAATAATTTTTTCGCTTTTTCAAATAACGTATTGTTTGTGTTTTTCTAAAAAAAAAAAAAAAGAACACGAACGAATATATTACACGTTAAAACATTAATTGAAGATACATATATCTATATATATATATACAAAATTGATTAACTTGTTGCACATTTTATAACGATAGTTATATACTTAATAAATTATAAAAATATATATCGTTCGAAATACCTTCTTTATTGAAGTACACATGATGCCCGATAATAAAATTAAACAGAATTATTTAACAATATTAAAAATAATATTAACTATATTCGTCGATAAACTGGGATCTTAAATTATGTAGATGCCGTATCCAATTGCGTGATATATTTAATTATAATTCTCTGATAAATGAGCAAATGAACAGATAAAATAAATTAAATATCGTATCGGTGTTATTCAAACGCGAAGATACCTATTACTGCGAACGAACTACAAACCGACAATAACCGACTTTAATTATATATTTTTTTTTTTTTTTCGTTCATTTGAAAAACTATTTCGCAGTATGGGTATTTGTATTATATATTGTATATACAGAAAGTTTTTTCTAACGTAACGTTAGGCATCACAAATCCTTAACTAAGATGGTATGTATACATATGTATGTATACACAACTGAAAGTAATTCTTCCTAATGTTTAGCTTTATAACTTTACACAGTCATTTGAAAGGCGTAGCAATCGCACTGAATCAGCACTTTTACAGTAAACTCAGGTAGAATTTAATCGATTAACTTTGACTAATAAGTATTCAAAAGAGTAATAGTACAAGAATAATAATAATAAAAAAAAAAAAAAAAAACAATCGTTCAATATTAACCAATAGAAATTCATATCACTAACATATATATATATATATATAGGGTATCCTAAAAGATTTGACCTATATTTCAGGAGCGGATGCTGTAGAACAAGTAAAATGAAAAAAATAAATAAATAAATAAAAAATGAAATATATACAAATGTACATATGTATCGATAATGTTAGATTATTTCGGAGTAATTTCATCGTATTTGAACATACTTTGAGGTTAAGTAGATTATTTTATATTTTGTATAAGTCGTCGGACGATCAATTTCAAGGCCACCAAGATCAATGATACCTATCGAAAAGTTGTTCTACGTAATTCCCTCGATACGCTCCTGAAATATTGGTTAAAACTTTTGTGACATCCTGTATACATTATTTTATAACGATTATCGCTCTTTGATTGGATAAGAAAAATTTTGTCCGGATATTGTCGTTCAGAATAATGCACAGAATTCACATGAAATATATCTGTAAATTGTAGCTACTTTTTATTGGTTATAATTTTCACTTGTGTGAAATAACTCGTAGGACGTGTTTGTGTATCTTATTTATGATGTATCTTTGTTACATACGTGTGTGTTTTACTAACTATAGTACAAGTGACAAATTAGTGTGGTGAGTAATATTTAATATAGAAAAATTTGAGATTTATCTATATCTGTCATTATTATATATATATGTGTATATATATACATATATATATATATATATATCTGCTTATCTCATCTTTGAATCTCGTATCTTTATATTTAGATTTTTGTGAAACAATCAATGACATCTGAGTCTGTCAGTTTTTTATTATCGAATTACAATTCAATTCCCTGTTTATCGTTTATCTTAGAAAACGTTGTGCTAATCAAATCAATACGTATTACCTGTCATTCTAGGATTAAATCTATAGGAGACGAATTATTAACTTGAAAGGTTGCAAACTAACCGTCACAACGGGGATCGAACAGTCAGCCATGTCCGTCTCTCAGATGGAGAGTATCCTTTTTGAATAATTATTTATATTTCTTTTGATTGATTTCATATTATTAAACGAACGGATAACGATTTTTTATATTTGATGTTAATTAATATATACAATTTGTGATATACGAATCATCTGACAATTGATTGTAATTCGATTAATCGAATGATCGAATAGTAAAAATATTAAAATAAAAATTAATTATTTTATATGTACATGAGTGAATATGGATGTTAATATAGTTTTTCATTTAATTTAACAAAATATTTTTTATTGTAAACAGTATTATAGGTTATTTTATTTGTTAATAATATCTGTTATTAATGATATGATTGTTATAATTCATACTTTGAATATTTTCTATATAATTAAAGATTCCTTATATATATAATATACAGAGAATTTGTTCAACTTAAAGTTCGCTGTAAAGGAATTAGAAAGAAATTCCAAAAAATGCGAGAAAGAAGAGAAAATAGAAAAGGCCAAGGTAAAAAAAGCTATACAGAAGGGAAATATGGAAGGAGCAAGAATACACGCTGAAAATGCAATTAGACAAAAGAATCAAGCTTTAAATTATTTACGTATGAGTGCTAGAGTTGATGCTGTTGCAAGTAGGGTACAAACAGCGTTGACTACTAGAAAGGTTACACAATCTATGGCTGGTGTAGTCAAAGCAATGGATGCTGCAATGAAGTCAATGAATTTGGAAAAGATATCAGGTTTAATGGACAAATTTGAAAGTCAATTTGAAGATTTGGATGTTCAAAGTTCATACATGGAAAATGCTATGTCGCAAACAACAACAACAAATGTACCACAAAATGATGTTGATACATTAATGCAACAAGTAGCAGATGAAGCTGGGTATGTTTTGTATTATTATTTATTAGCTAATACATATATAATAATAATTTGTATTTATTAGCCTTTTTTATTTACTTAATAAATATATATATGTATATGTATGTATTTTAGTCTTGAATTAAACATGGAACTGCCACCTGGACAATTAGGAAGTATTGGTACTTCTACAGCTGTAAGTCAGGAACAGGACGAACTTACACAACGGTTGGCACGCTTAAGAGAATAATATTAACTTATTTGTGTAATAAAAATGTTATATATCTACAGCTTAAATGAAACAGATACTTCTAAAATTGATCTTAGTATTCTGTATTTTAATAGTGTTATACCAAATGTTAGTTACATTGTGAAATACATGTAGATATCTAAAATAATATTAACCTCATTTCTAATACACGAGTAAATGCCAGTGTAACTAACAGTTATTATCTATTATAATTTAGGTATTTGTATATTATATATATTTATATGTTGATAACATTTTTATTACATAAAATCAATTTTGGCAATATAATTTTAGTACATTTTGGTTTAATTCATAAGCTTATGCTTACAGTTAATATACTCTTTATATTTTAAAGTCAGGCAATTGTTTCATATTTTTTTGGTATAAAACATTAAAAAACTTAATTCATTTATACAATTATGAAAAACGGAAAACCTAAATAATGCGTGCCTTTTTGCAATAATAAAATTCACAACTTAAGATGAACAAGATTTATATTAGATCACTTTAAAATTCCAAAAAAACAAGCGTAACGAAATTTTTATTATATTTGATAATATCTGTTTTTAGTATTATAATACTTATTATTATTAATAGGTATATAGGAAATTAAATTAGATAATATATACTTTTTTATTCTTATTAATTTTTTATATATATCAATAGCCCAATTAATTAACATGCAAAAGAATATTTGTTAAAGCACAACAATAATTATAGAATATTTATATATTACATACATATGTAAATAAAATGCTATTTCTGTTATGCTTATAAATGCTTGTTTCACAAGTTGCTACTCTTTTTTATGAACTTTTAATCAATGACATTAATTGCATAAAATTTAAGTACAATTTAAAATTACTTTTTCAATTATTACAAAAAAAAAAAAAAAGAAAGAAAGAAAGAAAAGAAATATTTAATATTTCATTATAAAAATGAAGATAATCTTAAATTCCTGCTTTAGCTTATATAAAAAATTCATGTATGTACTTGTGTAATTATTTATAAAACATGTAATATATTACTGACTATAAAAAACAAACCATAAAGACAATTTCAATATAATATTAAGAAAAACCTTATCTTGAAATATAATATATTATTTTTAAAGATCATTGTAGTAATTATGTTATATCAATAATTACGTTATATCATCACAAGAAAATAATTTCCTAATTTCCATTTGAAAATTTTTTTATCCAAAGTGTGTCATAAGGCACAGCTTGTTCTAAAGTAATTTTTTTTTCTTGATGTAATTCTAAGAAAGAGAACTTTTTTTTTAACAATACTTTTTATTTTAAAAATACTTTGTATTTATAGAATGAAAATTTACCTAAAAGTAGTAAATAACAACATGCTGCATCAGTTTTACTATATTGACCAGGTGGAATAACATCAATGAACCGAATTAACTCTGTATCATGCCAAAGAACTTCTAAGAGTGCAAGCAAATCTAATTTTGTTAGCAAACATGACTGAGAGAGTTTAATAGTTTCCTGACTAAAAAGAGAAAAATAAATAATCATAAATTGTTTTTGAAAGCTATAGCATTATAATAACAGTATTAATTAATTATATATAAACTTAATTATACTGTAATTATATATAGTTAATCATATATATGATGTTCACTATATTTATATGAAAAAATAAAAATACATTTTATAAATGATATTCCATATTTATAGTAAATTTCTAAACTTACGACTGATCTATTTTTTGTTCATGGATTGTCAAGTCAGGATCAGTTCCATTTCGTGCAATATTTAATAGCCCAAAGCCTTGTTCTATGTTTTGTAAATCTATTTGTTGTTCATTATTTGAGATTACTAATTCCTGATGTGAACTCATGGTTTTATGAACACTAGTTTCTTTTATAGACTTTGCACTTGCATCGGTAGACTTTATCACAGATAATTCAGCAAGCAGTTCATCAGTCTTATTACTTTTTTCTCCCAAACGTACAATTTCAGTCGCTAGAAATTTACACTATGTTATCATTACATTAAAAGAATTGATAAAAAATAGAATTTGTTTTTTATACAAGCAATACATTTTTCTAGCAATTGAAATTCCATTTGCGTCTTCTTTTTCATAGATGCATGTAAATTTACGTGCATGCTGAAAAGTTTAATTAAGGGACTGTTCCATTTGTTTTTGCGAATAGAAACAAATCTTGCTGGTGCTGCTTGAAAAAGAATTTCTGATGTTGATATATTCACATTATTCATATTTAATGGCTAGAAAATAACAAAGCATGATTTTTGTTTGCCTTAATTCTTTTATATAATATAAATTCATTCTTGTACAAAATCTGAATGAACTTACAACAGTATGACCATTGACATTACTGATCCACTTTCGTATTACTTTATGACTGAGTTTTGTATTTTTATCAGCTAATATTCTTTTTCTTTTTAATTTTATTTTTATTTTTTGTGGATCTTCATGTATTGATTCCAAGTCCTGTAATGGTTCTATAGAATAATCTGCAGTAGGAATAGGAATAGGAACTACTTCGGTTTCTGGTATTGTTGCGATTTCATCCTTATTTGGAACTGCTACATCTTCGAACCTTAACTTAAATAATAATTCTCAAATTATTCCTATTATTGTTAGTAATAGTAGTTTACTTGTATAGTAAAATATATACACGTCTTCTTTTGGTTGGTGTTTCTGTATGTGTTACTTCAGCAGACTGTCTTTTTCGAGGTGTTAAATAAGTACTCTCATCTGGCATAAGTTCTTCCACAGTTACTTCTGGTAATGTTGTTTTTGCAAATGCTGTACGATGTTCCTCATCTGAAACATAAATATATTATATCAAGTGTACGAGTATTATTATTATTATTATTATTAACATTCTGATTAAAAAGTAAATTTTGTTTCTTACTTCTCAAGGTTAAATCATCACGTACAAGAGATATTATCATTTCTTTTTCAGCTCTATCATATGGTACATAAAATTCTTCTGAATCTGTTAAAGTATTTGCATTGTACAGAGATGCATCATTTGTAATGTGCATTCTTTCAAACATTTCTCTATATAATGAGAAAGCGAAATAAACGAATAATAATTATAAGAATATAAAAACAATGTTTTTACATTTTTTATAAGAAATAAATTGCATAATTAAGATCCCTAACAAAAATATTACTTCGATTTTTTTTGAGTACATGAAAATTTCAGATCTTTTCAAAACTACTTTGAGATATTGGAAAAAAAAAAAAAAAAATAGATATACTAACGCTGAGAAATCTGCATCAGGTTCATTAAAAAAGCGAAGTTCTTCTTCCGTTAAAGCACCAAATTCTAAACAGTCAGCATCATGCATCTGTATATATAATTTTTCATTAGATTTTCAAATATTACGTTATATCAATAATGTAACAAATATAATATATCATATGTACAAAAATATTCTCATAAGATTTATATGCAAAATATGAAAATGAAATTTTATTTTATCTTTTATGTCATAGTCATATATTTACCATATTTCTAAGTTTAGTATCAATGTTAGGTTCATAAGGTAATAATTTAAAAGCTTCATGCAATTGTTCACTACTTGTTGAAGCTACATTTAAAGAATCAGTATATTTTTTATTTCTTTCTTCATCTCTGTTTAAAAAGAATTATAATTTTTTATTAAAATTTCATATATAAAAATTCAAATATAAAAATTTTTATTTTTTTCAAATATAAAAATATAAAAAAACAAATCATTACATACCTCTTGTCAGTCTCAATAATCTTGTCAAACATATTATCAAGTTCAATAATACTTTCTAAAATAATAAAGATTATAATATCATAGAATATATTGCAGAATAATACATATTTTCTTTTACTAATACGATATACATTTAAAATAGTTTGATTTCTATATATATTATACAGTAATGAATTCGAACTTACTTTCTAAATAAGAAGTTTGACATAAAAGTATTTTTGTAACACCGTACATTAATTGAGATGATAAATAAAGACTAGCTTTACCGGATGGTTCATTATTGTTCATCTCGATTATATTTTTTATATCATTGCTTTTTAGAACAAACAAATTCTTCATTAATATGTAAATTTTTTATTAAAAAGAAAAGAAATGAAAGAAAACATGTTCAATCATACAAACCACATTTGACACACATCAATTTCATTAATAGTTAGTGATCTAAACTTTTGTTGAAACTTTTTAATACTGAGAGTAGCAGCTAACCAACATTTTGAGAATTTTCCTTTCTTCTTTCCAGCAAAAAGTTCAAATGTATCGAACATCTAGTACAAAATATAAAAAATAATAATGAAGTAAGTTTTTTATCCATTTTTTTCATTACATTAAATTTTATAACATATGAAAAAAATGTGATTGTAATTATTTTTTTCAAAATATTCAAAATTTTTATAAAAAAATAAATGAAAATATTGGTAAAATAAAATACGAAAATTTCTTTTTTTAAGTGCAAATATTATGCAATTTTAATCTGTATCATTTCAAATAATCATAATCTATCATTTATTATATCATAATTTTTTTTTTACAAATGTTTTTTAAGCGATCGAAATTATTTCAATCTTCGTGACAGTATTAACAAATAGAATAGACAGAGAAATTCATATTTTAAGATAAATTATATATATATATATATATATATATATACATATATATATACACATATATACATATATACATACATATATATATATTATGAATAAAAATGATTTGGAATTTTTCTCAAAAATTTCTTACATATATTTTATCTATTTAAAAAAATTCAAAATATTTTACTATTTATATCTACATATAACATATTAACGTTAAACGTAAGTATGATTTATGAAATTTCATTTTTAGTAAAATTCGTTCTGATTTAAATAAAAATATAGCATTATATCACCTTAAATAAATATATTCCAAAAATATATTTTTTTAAATTAAAAAATTATATCGTATTATAATGAATTATTATTATTATTATTATTATTATTATTATTTAAAAATTATAATTTTTGTTTTAACGATTTTTTCTTTTTTTTTACTATTGAAATCGTAATCGTTCGATTACTTTATAATGTATAGTATTTCAATAATTGTAAATCGATCCATATCGAACAATAACCGAAATATTCATCAGTTATTTGATTGGTAGAAGCGTTTTAACGTATTTGCATCATTGGAAGATTTCAAAAATATTCCTACATTAATCATCTAATTTTTTTCTTTAGATCAAATATAACAAAATAAATAATAAAAATAAATGAATTTTGTCATTTGATTTAATTTTAGAAGATCATTAGTGCAGAAATATTATTTATTTATTATTTTATTTAAAAATTATTTTTATACGGTTATTTAGCATTACGTCATAAAAACAAAAGAAGCTTGGTACATGTAACGGTCAGTTAGTTTCGTTTACGCGGTCGTGCGGTAAAGATCCGTCCGAATTAGAAATAAACGATCCGATTAATAAAACTTTTAATTAATTCTCGGTTCTTAAGTTTTATATCGTGTGTTATTTCTTGTTATTATAAATCAAAATAATTAATGTGTTTAATAGTGATATAGTGATAGAGTGATACAATGATATAGTGATACAGTGATATAGTGATGTGATATATATAATATGTGATATATATAATGTGATATAGTGAGTGCATATATAAAGAAGCTTCGTCGTTACGTTACAGGTAATTAATATATATTTTCTAACGTAGAGAATCTTTCAATATATAAATCTATTTTCAAATAAATGATTTTTAATCTACATTGGTAACGAATCGTGACAATATCGAGAATAACAAATATTCCCATTTTCTTTATAATTTTTTTTTTCGCGTTATTGAGCTTTATTTGTATAAATATCGAATTGTAATAATTAATTTTCATAGTTTGAGATCATAAAGTATTCGTTTAGATAGTTTTTAGGCTTGTATATCATATTTTTAATGCTTCGATATTTTCGTATAATAAATCGAGAAATTGTAAATTTCGTAGGGGGGCCATTGATAGCTGGCTTCCGGTGCATGCGCGAGTGTCGTCGTCGGTATGTGCTGAGTGCGTCATTTCGAATTATTGTGTGGTACCAGGAGCTTCGTTGTTACGTTAACAACAGGTAATTAGTATATTTTTCTTAATATATATTCTTACCTTATATACCAATCGATTGTCGAAAAGGTAATTTCCATGATTTTCATTCGCAAGTCGTTCGTAAATGGTCAGACATTTTTATCGACCGTAATGATGATCGATAAAACAGAAATTTATCTCGCCGACGTTCAATAAAATAAAAACTTCTTTCGTTTTTATCGTCGTAAAATAAAAAACTACTGTACCGACAGTATTCGTCGTAAGCTATACTAGTTTTCTCGAAGCGAATTTATGGGTTGATTTTTGTAGAAATAATTTATTATTCACGTGTGAAATAGATAGAATTAATTGATTGTATTTGTTTAGTTTAAAAAACAAAACATAAATGGAGATATATATACGTGTATGCCTTAGGAATAATAATAATGTATATCCATCTTCATAAATTCAGAATATAACCTTGAAATATCTTTAGAAGAGGTATATACACACACTATATATATATATATATATATATATATATTATATTATAGTAATATATAATTATCGTACAACACAAAATGATATGTTTTATGTGCTTGATATAACGCAAATATATAATAATATAAGTATATGTACGTGTATTTATATAAAACATAATACATTCTTACGATTTACAATTTCAATTCGATTTTTTATTTGCAATAATGACTATAAGATTTTTTAAATTAAATCTTTGTATTAATAACAATCAATCTAAACGATCTACTGTTATTTGATCGATATTTGATTTACTGTTTAAATGACTGCAGCACGTAACGTTGTAAAGTACGAGAATGACGAGGATAGAAACTGTAAATAGAATAAAAAGAATATATATATATATAGATATATTTATTTATTATAATATTTGTCTTATCTTTTATTATTTTGATATACTTGCCGAAGCATAATATTTTAGAGATAACGCTGGTAAAACTCCACTGATGGTAACAATTACAGGTTTTTGAGATCTTTGAATCAAAATGCATATATTTTTCAATACTTCTGTAGATTGTCCAATCCAATTAGAATTATAAACCGATAATCCAATAGCTGTGCTCTTTACGAAACATACGATAATTAATATCATAATGGAATAATTTTTTATATATAGATTTGATTATCCCTTTGGATAGCATTTACCATTCCTGACAAATTTTCAGCTGGACGAGAACATAAAAATAATTGAATCGCTGAACCAATAACGAGAATAACGAATTGAATTTTCACGATTGTTGATTTTGCCTGTTATCGAAGAAAAATTTTTGTTCAAAGTATAATTCAAATTAAAACGAAAGATAAAGTCAATGGTAATATAAAACGGAGATAAATTTTAGATGACCAACAAAAATAAGTTGTAATCCACCGAATATCATGATCAAAGTCGAAATACAAGTAGTTATAAAAATAATATAACGCACAGATATCACGACGTCTTCCGCGTATCTAAAAATAAAAGATAACATATGATTAGAGTAAGTTGTTAGTTTCGTAAAAAGAAAAAAGAAAATGAATCGTATAACAGTAAATTATTAATTACCTGAGCAAATGCAAATGTTTACGTATACAACAGTTCAAATCGACTAAATCGATAAATCTCGTTAATTCTATGCACAACATTTCAAATCTCGCAGAAGCGAACCAAAGTAAAACTGCAGCTTGACAGTCAATGGTACCACCGACGGTTGCTAACATTCCAACGAATGCTTGCTGAAAGTAAACTATATCGTATATAGGATGCGAATCCACTTGAAAAGGATACTTTGCGAATGTTGGAAATGGTTGAGATAATATCGCCGGTCCTAAAATAAGACCTGAACAAATCACGTAAAAGCCAATGGTTGTAGTTAAATGAAAAACCGCACACCTGTTCACGTAATTTTGTAATATGGTTTTTTCCAACGGGTTAGCTCGTTTCACGAAATTTTCCATTTCCAGGATTATCGACTGTGATCAAGAAAAAGAACACGCATAAAAAAAGATATCGAAACTCAATATCGAACTAATTGTAAATATTCGAAGGTTGAAACGAAGTTATCGAAGAGAAAAAGAGAGAAAATGATAAAAAGCAAAAAAAAAAAAAGAAGAAGGAAAGAAAAAGAAAAAGAAAAAGAAAAGAAAACTTTGATTTACTTGAAATTTCCAACGTTGCTTTCTCAATATCACCATCTTTATACACATTTGACAAACACCCGCGAGAATGCACGTAGTTTGTATCGTGATTAAAGTATTCCGACGATGCTCGTAAATCCCATTAATTAATGCTAAAAGTAAGAACGTAGCGATTACGAACGACATCCACCAATAAATGTCGCGCAAGAGTAGTTGTTTTTTTGTTGCGTTTAAAGGGGGCGGCCAACAGCCCATTATGACGACACTCATTTTTGTAAATTTCAAAGCAGTTTCCGGCGTTATGTTAAATATCATTATTAACAGAAATACAACAATAAATTCTTTGGATAGGATTAGAAGAAAAGGATCGTACGAAAGAGATATATTTATAACTACTGCCTCGATATTCGATTATGACAATTTAGAGACTTCCGATGAGTTATTATAAGAACGCTTTTTTCATGATATACGTTCGTGTCCGTGGAACGACAACACAAGAGCGAATAAATAAATTATTAGAGAAGTTATGCAGACAATATTGGTATTTTCATCACCTGGCAATTTGCTATCAATTACTTCGTAATATATGTTCAAAGCCAACGTTTCTACGTCTTAGTGAAGTTTATTTTCCTTTCGTCGAATTTCGAATAGGTATATTATATTTATCGAAGAATAGTCAAGTGCAAAATGCATTTGCAGATCTCTCTCTCTCTCTCTCTCTCTCTCTCTCTCTCTCTGATATTTTTTATCCTTTTAACCTACAATTACAAATCTATTGTTCGCATTATAATAACAGGTAGACGTAGAATAATATCTTTTGCACTTATGGTTACGTATTCCATAGTGTACACGCGAAGATACTATTTTCTGTATTCTCCCCTTACCTTTTCATAAGAGAATGAATAAGTTATGAAGGGTTTTCTTGTTTCTATCTTTCTTTCTTTCTTTCTTTTTTTTTATTTTTCTTTAGCTTCGTAATTATCGTTCATTACTTCGCATCGATAGCCGATATTCCCATCCTTTTTCCTTTCTTCTCTTTTTTCTTTTTCCTTAGCCCTTCTTCTTCGCACTGTTAAGGAATGAATTGTGAATTCTTCCACGTTAGCGTACACGATAAACCAGTTAACTTCTTTTTTTTTTCCTTTCATCGAAAGCAGACGTTCAATCGAAGGGGTCTTGTTTTCTAAAGAAATGTGTTCTCAAGCGAGAACTCGAATCGAATGTAAGTACGTGAATAATTTTGTGAAATTCGATTCATAAATCTTTTTTTTTTTTCTTTTTTTCTTTTTTCTTATTTTTGCCTTTTCTTTTTCTTTGAATCTTTTTCGTTTTTGCGATAATTCAAAGATGGAGCTATTGCAATTGCAAGAAGGTAGAATAATTAATACAATAGAATGATAGGATTTAATTTTAAGAGCCCTTCTCTTTTTTAATACCGTGAGAATTAAAAGATGAAACTGATTCGAAGGTCAAAATAAATTATCCAATATGCTTAAAGAACGTAACTCTATTTCCGAGATAATTTCAACATTTAAATGTTAAAATTGAGAAAAAATGTTAGAATAATTCATATGATAAATTCTTATAATTTATGAAATATTTTTTCCGATCTCTTTTATTATTGAGATAAATATAAAGACGATGTTATTAAGATACTAAAGTAAACTGTAAATATAATTTATTTCACGCGAAGATAGTTCGAACATTAATGCTTTCAGCGTTAATCGCGATTGTTGAATATATCGTAGAAAGTTAAAATATTTGAACGTTGATAATCAAATGGGATTACCAAATCGATTATCACGAGATTTTTGTTGGAAGTTCGTTGTTGTATAAATTTTTTGCTACAACGATTGTACGAACGATTTAACAAATAATAATTTCATTTCCCTATTTCATCGAATACGATCAAAGTTGACGAGAAAGTTATATTAATGAGAACGTTATTATTGAAATTTAATTTTTATTAACTAAATTGCATCTAGGCCTTAATAGGCCTAATATAACATAGACTAACAGGAATGAAAAAATAAATTCATTATTTTACTTAACTGCTGCTTTCAACGTTGTGAAATATGAAAATGATGAAGAGAGCAACTGAAATACACATAATTACGAAATATTAGCAATCGTAATAGAAATGAACCTACCGATATGTAATAAGTTAAAGATAATTCAGATAAAAATCCAGAAATACTGACTGTTACTGGTTTTTGAGATCTTTGGATTAGAATGCATATATTTTTGCACATTTTTCGTGATTTATCAAACCAATTCAAATCATAAGCTGCCAATCCAATCGCAGTACTCTGCAACGATAATTTTTAATAAAATAATAAAGTGTACAAGTAATATAACTATCATTATTCATATAATTTAAATAAAAAAAAAAAAAAGGAAATGTTACCATTTCTATCAAATTTTCAGCCGGATATGAGTTCAGGAATAATTGACTAATAGCGACAATATCCACAACGAGGAATTGGAATTTGACCGTAACTGAATCTGACTGTAGTTAAAAAAAATGATTAAAAAAGAAATTAATAAAATAATC